>NC_053022.1:187392951-187692951 GCF_003073215.2 Triticum urartu | reverse complement strand
GCACCCAAATCACACAAAACATAGCATTCATAATCTTTAATCTTATTATAAAGTTTTCTAGGGATAGAAACTTCTAGTTCAAGCTTTTCTTCATAGGATTGCATTAAAGCATCAACGATATGTTTAGTAAAAGCTTTATTTTGGCTATAAGCATGAGGAGAATTTAACACAGATTGCAACAAGGAAATACAATCTATCAAAGAGCAATTATCATAATTAGGTTCCTTGAAATCCAAAATAGTGGGTTCATGGCTATGTAAAGTTTTAACCTCTTCAATCCCACTTTTATTAATTTTTGCATCAAGATCTGAAAACTCCTAATCATTGGGACGCCTTTTAACTAAAGTTGACTCATCTCCAGTCCCATCTTTATCAAGATTAAAATTGGAAAACAAAGATTTAATAGGATTCACATCAATCACTTTTAGATCTTCATCATTATTATCATGAAAACTAGAAGAACACGCTTTCACAAAGGAATCTTTTTTAGCACGCATCCTAGCGGTTCTTTCTTTGCACTCATCAATGGAAACTCTCATGGATTTGAGAGATGATGTCATGCTTAGGTGGAATAGATCTAAGTTTCAAGGAATCAACATCAAGAGAAATTCTATCCACGTTCCTAGCCAACTCATCAATCTTAAGCAATTTTTCTTCAACCAAAGTATTGAAATTCTTTTGCGAACTCATAAATACTTTAACATAATCACAAAATCAGAGGGCATCTTATTAAAATTTCCATAATATTTGTTGTAGGAATTACCATAATTATTAGAGGAATTATTAGGAAATGGCCTAGAATTGAAGTTTCCTCTATATGCGTTGTTACCAAAATTGTTCCTACCAACAAAATTCAAATCCATAGATTCATTATTATTCTCAATCAAAGTGGACAAAGGCATATAATTAGGATGATAAGAAACACTTTTATTAGCAAACAATTTCATAAGTTCATCCATCTTTCCACTCAAAACATTAATCTCTTCAATCGCATGAACTTTTTTACTAGTGGATCTTTCGGTGTGCCATTGAGAATAATTAACCATAATATTGTCTAGGAGTTTAGTAGCTTCTCCTAAAGTGATTTCCATAAAAGTGCCTCCCATGGCCGAATCTAAAAGATTTCTAGAAGAAAAATTCAATCCAGCATAAAAAATTTGTATAATCATCCACAAATTCAAACCATGTGTAGGGCAATTACGTATCATTAATTTCATCCTCTCCCAAGATTGTGCAACATGCTCATGATCAAGTTGCTTAAAATTCATAATATCGTTCCTAAGAGAGATGATCTTAGCGGGAGGAAAATACTTAGAGATAAAAGCATCTTTGCACCTATTCCATGAATCAATACTATTTTTAGGCAAAGAAGAGAACCAAGTTTTAGCACGATCTCTAAGAGAAAACAGAAATAGCTTCAATTTAACAATATCATTATCCACATCTTTCTTCTTTTGCATATCACACAAATCAACAAAGTTGTTTAGATGGGTAGCAGCATCTTCACTAGGAAGGCCAGAAAATTGATCTTTCATAACAAGATTTAACAAAGCGATATTAATTTCACAAGATTCAGCATCGGTAGTAGGAGCAATCGGAGTGCTAATAAAATCATTGTTGTTGGTATTGAAAAAGTCACACAATTTAGTATTATCTTGAGCCATCGTGACAAACAATCAATGCAACACACAAGCACACAAGAAGCAAGCGAAAAGAGACGAGCGGAAGAAGAGGCAAAGGTTTTCAAAAATCATTTTAGAAGGGGGGGGGGGGAGGAAAACGAGAGGCAAATGGCAAATAATATAATGCGAGAGAGAAGAGTTTATGATGGGTGCTTGGTATGTCTTGACTTGGCGTAGATCTCCCCAGCAACGGTGCTAGAAATCCTTCTTGCTACCTCTTGAGCATGTGTTGGTTTTCCCTTGAAGAGGAAAGGGGGATGCAGGAAAGTAGTGTAAGTATTTCCCTTAGTTTTGAGAACCAATGTATCAATCCAGTAGGAGACAACTCACAAGTCATCTAGTAACAGCACAAACAATCAAGAACCTTGCAACCAACATGATAAAGGGGTTGTCAATCCCTTCATGGTTACTCGCAAAAGTGAGATCTAATAAAGATAGTAAAGTAAATAGTTTTGGTATTTTTGTTGTATAGATTGGAAAGTAAAGATTGCAAAATAGTAAACGAGATGCATTGTAATCAAAAGAGATGCAATATAATAAGTAAGAGACCTGGGGGCCATAGGTTTCACTAGTGGCTTCTCTCAAGATAGCATGTATTACGGTGGCTGAACAAATTACTGCCGAGTAATTGATAGAAAAGCGCATAGTTATGAAGATATCTAAGGTAATGATCATGAATATAGGCATCACGTCTGTGTCAAGTAGATCGAAATGATTCTGCCTCTACTACTAGTACTCCACACATCGACCGCTATCCAGCATTCATCTAGAGTATTAAGTTCATAAGAATAGAGTAATGCATTAAGCAAGATGACATGATGTAGAGGGATAAAATCAAACAATATGATATAAACCCCATCTTTTTATCCTTGATGGCAACAATACAATACGTGCCTTGCTGCCCCTACTGTCACTGGGAAAGGACACTACAAGATTGAACCCAAAGCTAAGCACTTCTCCCATTGCAAGAAAGATCAATCTAGTAGGCCAAACTAAACCGATAATTCAAAGAGACTTGAAAAGATATCAAATCATGCATATAAGAATTCAAAGAAGAACCAAATAATATTCATAGATAATCTTGTTCATAAACCCACAATTCATCGGATCTCGGCAACCACACCGCAAAAGAGTATTACATCGAATAGATCTCCAAGAACATCGAGGAAAAACTTTGTATTGAGAATCAAAGAGAGAGGAGAAGCCATCTAGCTAGTAACGATGGACCCGAAGGTCTGTGGTAAACTACTCACGCTTCATCGGAGAGGGAATGGTGTTGATGTAGAAGCCCTCCGTGACCAATTCCCCCTCCGGCAGATTGTCAGAAGAGGCCCCAAGATGGGATCTCACGGGCACAAAAGGTTGAAGTGGTGGAGAAGTGGTTTCGTGGCTCTCTACGATTGATCTAGGGTATAAGAGTATATATAGGCGAAAGAAGTACATCAGTGGAGCTATGAGGGGCCCACGAGGGTGGGGGGCGCGCCCTCCTGCCTCGTGGTCGCCTCGTGGAGTTCCAGACTTCGACTCCAAGTCTTCTGGATTGCTTTCGGTCCAAGAAAGATCATAGTGAAGGTTTCATTCCGTTTGGACTCCATTTGGTATTCCTTTTATGCGAAACTCTAAAATAGGCAAAAACAGAAACTTGCACTGGGCCTCCGGTTAATAGGTTAGTCCCAAAAATAATATAAAAGCGCGTATTAAAGCCCATTGAACATCCAAAACAGATAATATAATAGCATGGAACAATAAAAAATTATAGATACATTGGAGACGTATCAGCCATTTGGTGGGCTCCAGATTTATGTCCTTTCAGTTCTGTGATGGAAATGTCGGATGTATGGGGGAGGTCGGTCATCCGGTCACTTGGGTGTATGAGACGTTTGGTCCGGACCGGTCATTCGGTCGCTGTTGCACTCGTTGTCTGGGTCTTTGGGCCGACTAATGTCCCAGGTGTCAGACGTTCGTTAAGGGCCGGTCGTTCGATGGCTGTGGCATTTTGTCAGCCCTTCCTCTTAGTGCTCGCACTTGTCATCCTCGTGATCTTGTCCATTGGATGCAGTTCCTCCGTGGTTTTCCTCCAAGTACTTGATCACACACAAGGTCTCCGCTTGAGGTAGTAGCCATGTCTCACATGTGGTATGTGTAAGGAGAGGAGCGAGTTCACCTTAGATTCGATAGCACTTGCTCGAGCTGTTGTCATTGGTCCATGTGGTGTCGTGGGAGATGAAGGTAGGTCCATGTGGTGTCATTGACAGGGAGCCGATGCACGATGTTCGCGGCCAAGTACCCTGCTTCCTAGAGTTCCTTGACGTTCCTCTCCGTGACGGAGGAAGCCATCGACTTGCCATGCGAGCCAGATCCGGCCATGGCTGGAAGGGTCGTACAGTGGGAAAGGTTGAAGCTTGGGCACTGAAGCTCGAGGATGGGAAGGCTGAGGAAGGAAGAAGGCTTGGGGTAAAACGATGGATCTTTATCCGCTTATAGAGGTAGTGAATATCGAACTCCCCCCACCCCACTAGCCTTAAATATTGCCTATTCCCAAGGAGTCGTGCACATGGCACGGTTGGATTACCCAAACCCGTATTGATGAAAATCCCGCAATAAAGGGGCATGATCTCTGTTTTGACAAGACGTGCCAATAGAGGTTGTGCCTCGAAACACGAAGCGGGAAGCCGGAAAAATGGTTCAAAATAATAAAAAGGCCAGACGTGATGTTTCGCTAGAAAAGCTGTCAGTAGATATGCCTTATTGAGTACTGTACCCATATGGTTGAGGGTTGTGACTATTGTATAGAGCCGGATATAGTTCTCTTGTTCAGAAGACTGCTTTGTATGCGGAGAAGGAACCTGCCTTGCAATGCCGAAGCCAATCTGCATGCCGAACACATCGTCATTGAAGACTGGTTCAGGGGCTACTGAGGGAGTCCTGGACTAAGGGGTCCTCGAGTGTCCGGGCTATTTGATATGGGCCGGACTGATGGGCCGTGAAGATACAATGTTGAAGACCTTCCCCATGTCCGGGTAGGACTCTCTTATGCGTGGATGGCAAGCTTAATGTCTGGATGTATAATTTCCTTTCTCTGCAAACCGACTTTGTACAACCCTAGGCCCCTCTGGTGTCTATATAAATCGGAGGGTTTAGTGCATAGAGGTCATGAGAATTCATACAGGCTAGACATCTAGGGTTTAGCCATTACGATCTCAAGGTAGATCAACTCTTGTAACCCCTATACTCATCAAATACAGTAAAGAAGGACGTAGGGTTTTACCTCCATTAAGAGGGCCCGAACCTGGCTAAACATTGTGTCCCCTTGTCTCTTGTTACCTTCGATCCTTAGACGCACAGTTCAGGACCCCCTACCCGAGAATAGCCGGTTTTGACACCTACATTGGTGCTTTCATTGAGAGTTCCACTGTGCCGTCAACAGAAGGTTCGATGGCTTGTTCGATCGTCAACAACGATGCCGTTTCCGGGGAAACTTTCCTCCCCGAACAGATTTTTCTGTTCGGCGGCTTCGTTCTGTGTGCCAACTCGATTCGTCACCTCGAACGGATCGACAGCTACGCCCCTGGTCATCAGATCAGTTTCGGGAACCTAAATTATGTCACTAATATTCGAGGAGATTTGATCTTCAAAGGGTTTGCGGCACTGACCACCGCTCTGGCCTTAGATCCGGAGCAAACTATTGGGTCCGAAGATGGGAGTTTGAAGCCCACTGGACTCTCAGCTATGAAACTCACAATAGGGGATCCGGAGCCGACTTTGTCTTCGGCTAGCTCGGAGTCAAGCGGGTTCCCCCTATTATGGAAAGGCCGGACTCGCCCCCGGACTCTAGCTCCGAACTCTGGAAGCCCGTGCCTAGCAATCGTGGCCAAGAGGCCTTTGCCCTTGCTAGCCCCATGGACTCTCGTTTCCCTGTCCAGCCCTCGCTCTTAAATGAGGCTCTAGACTTAATGCGGTCCCTCGGCATTACAGAGGAATCGCCTCCGAATTATGCCCAGCCCAGACTAGGGGCTGAGAGCAGGGAATTTTACATCCCACCCACCACCCACTTCATAACCACCGTCGAGGACTTAACCGACATGCTGGATTACAGGATCGAAGACATCGACGGCATGGACGACGATGCCGGAGACGCACGAGGCCAAGACCCGCGGTTTACCGGACGTTGGACGGCCAACTCCACATGCGACGTGTATATGGTGGATACACCCAAAGAGGATGACGGTGCAGACAAGAAGGATCCGGTGGAGGACAAACCCGATGAGGCACCGTCGAAGCATCGACGCCAGCGATGCCGCTCAAAATCACGTCGTGGCAAAAAGAGTAACACCGGCACCGGAGAAGATAACACTCCAGAGGAAGCCAAAGACCCTGAAGCCCCCGTCAAGCCCACATCCGAATAGG
The DNA here is from genome assembly GCF_003073215.2 of Triticum urartu. Taxonomy (NCBI): domain Eukaryota; kingdom Viridiplantae; phylum Streptophyta; class Magnoliopsida; order Poales; family Poaceae; genus Triticum; species Triticum urartu. The sequence goes on along the minus strand of NC_053022.1, from coordinate 187,686,862 downwards.
ATGATGTGGAGGAGGGGCAAGTTAACCCCGACGATCCGGTCGAGAACGAGGATTCGGAAGACAGTAACTATCTATCGCTCTCCGAGGATGATATCAGCCTCGGCAACAAAGATTTCATCATGCCAGAGGAACCCCTCGAGCAGGAGCGCTTTAAGCGCCAACTAATTGCCACTGCAAGAAGCCTTAAAAAGCAGCGGCAACGACTGCAAGCCGAACAGGATACACTCAATGACAGATGGACCTAGATCCTAGCTGCCGAAGAATAGGGCTTACAATGCCCAACAAAGAGTTATCCAAAGCATCGGCTACTGCCACAATTCGACGACGAGGCCTTTGAGCCAATCCCGTCGAAACATGACCGCGCTGATGAACCAGACCGGCCACCGCATGGGCGAGATAAAGCGGCCACCTACGCTGAACACCAACCTGCACCACCCCGCCGTAAGGGCGGAGAGACAGCGGCCCCAGGATACACCTACGACTTACGACAAGACCTGAGCAATAGAGTAGGCCAAACAAGATCAATCTATGGATCAAGGGGGCACACCCCAATGCGAGAAGACGACTGTCAGGCTTGGCGCGATGGGCATAACCTCACCAGGGCCGAAAACCGCATACGGATGTCATACAAACTCCATCGTGACATTGCCTGATACAGAGGCACCACACACCCCTTATGCTTTACCGACGAAGTAGTGTCGCACCAGTTCCCAGAAGGGTTTAAACCCGTAAACATCGAATCATACGATGGCACGACAGATCCCGCGGTATGGATTGAAGATTTCCCTCTCCATATCCACATGGCCCACGACGATGATCTCCACACCATCAAATACCTTCCCTTAAAACTGAAAGGACCAGCACAACACTGGCTAAATAGCCTCCTAGAGAACTCTATTGGTAGCTGGGAAGATTTGGAAGATGCCATTAGAGACAACTTCCAAGGTACCTATGTCCGGCCTCCGGATGCCGATGATCTCAGTCACATAGTCCAGCAACCCAGAGAGTCAGCCCGCAAACTATGGACTAGGTTCTTAATTAAAAATAACCAAATTGTCGATTGTCCAGACGCTGAAGCACTCGCGGCCTTCAAGCACAGCGTTCATGACGAGTGGCTCGCCCGACACCTCGGCCAAGAAAAGCCAAAGTCCATGGCAGCTCTCACCGCACTCATGACCCGCTTTTGCGCGGGAGAAGATAGTTGGCTAGCTTGTAGAAGCAACAGCACCAGAGACCCTGGCACCTCCGAAGCCAGAGATGGCAACGGCAGGCCACGACGCAAAAAACACAATCGTCGAAGCAACAATGAAGGTATCAAAGACACGACGGTCAACGCCAGATTCAGTGGCTCTAAACCCGGTCAGCCGAAGAAGCCATTCAAAGGAAACAAAGATGGTCCATCCAATTTGGACAGAATACTAGATCGGCCTTGCCAGATCCATGGCACCCTTGACAAGCCTACTAATCATACCAACCGAAATTGTTGGGTGTTTAAACAAGCCGGTAAGCTAAAAACCGAACATAAGGGGAAAGGGCCGCCTAGCGAGGATGATGATGAGCCTCGCCCAACAAATACAGGGGGGTAAAAGAAATTTCCCCCTGAGGTAAAAACAGTGAATATGATCTATGTCACTCATATCCCTAAGTGGGAGCGCAAGCGCGCACTAAGGGAGATTTACGCCATAGAGCTAGCCGCCCCAAAATTCAACCCATAGTTGGCCTGTCCGATCACTTTTGACCGCAGAGACCATCCGACCAGTATCCGTCATGGAGGTTCGGCATCATTGGTCCTCGATCCAATCATTGACGGATTCCATCTCACACGAGTCCTTATGGATGGCGGCAACGGTCTAAACCTACTTTATCAGGACACTGTCCGCAAAATGGGCATTGATCCATCAAGAATCAAGCCCACTAAAACCACCTTTAAAGGAGTAATACCTGGCGTAGAGGCCTGTTGCACAGGGTCAGTAACGCTGGAGGTAGTCTTCAGCTCACCGGATAACTTCCAAAGCGAAGATTTAATCTTCGACATCGTCCTCTTCCGCAGTGGTTATCATGCACTGCTCGGACGAACCGATTTCGCCGGCTTCAATGCAGTCCCACATTATGCCTATCTAAAGCTCAAGATGCCCGGACCATGCGGTGTTATAAGAGTCAATGGAAACATTGAGCGCTCCCTCCGTACTAAGGAGCATACCGCGGCCCTTGCAGCTGAGGTGCGGGGTGGCCTTATCAAGCCGAATACTTCATCAGCCATCAAGCCCCCGGACACTGTCAAAAGAGTCTGGTCTACCCTGCAGAATGACAGCCCGGTTCGTCCAGAACTAGATTAGCAATTCGACCTCCATCAGCACCCCCACTCAACCGTGGCATATGCACCGCGCGTACATAATTACGCACTAAAAATACCATGGGCAAGGACGGAGGCACAATAAGGACAAAGTCCACAATACGGCTTGACCCTATTCGAACCTTCATGTTCTTCCTTTTTCTCCTTTTTTCCTTTATTTTTCAGGTTCTTCAAAACCCAAATCAATTTTTGATGATACCAAGGCCCCTTTTTCCAGGCCCCTTATGTATACTCGATCGTTGATCCTCTCAAAGGATCCTACACCAAGGTGAAAAGTGGCGGAGATGCGCGGCAGGGTGCCCAAAGGATCTTCAAGACCACCCTTTCTTTTTTAGGACCTATATACAACTTTCCCTCGTTCTCAAATTCTGGGCATGTAAAATAGCCTTAATGATTATGGCATTCTCTGTAAGAGCACGTTTGACGTATCAATCAGATTATAGCGGAAACAGTTTTGTCCAAACTTATTCGGTATTGGTTTATTTCATAATCTGTATTCCGTCTTTACGACAGATTGACATACACACCTCAGCATAAAATTGCTAGGGGCTCTATCCGGCCACATAATTTTTTTTAAAAACCACAAGTCCGAACACTTTTTCAGTACATTTCGGCGTCCTGAATACCACATTAAATGCATCGGCTCCGAATCATGTCTTTGGTCAATAGTTCGGTTTCCCGGCTCCAGTGCTTACCACCTTACATTCTGCTTGTTCGGCTAAGGTAGTAAAGGGAGAACTACTGCGATTGTGTTTCTGGCTCGTCCGGTCAAACACCTCAGTAGAGAAAGCCGAAAACTGACTGCCATGATATGGCGAGAGCTGGTCAGCGGTTCGGTGACTTGCTAAATCTTTTGTGATTTTTTCTTGTATTATACGAAGGACTGGCCTCTACCTGGTCATGCGCCTAAAAGGATCCAAGTTCGGATAGCCGAACAAACACCAGAGGCTTACCTATAGTCCCATTGTCAAACTCCTATGGCTAAGTGAGAGTGATAAAGTCGCATCGTTCGATTGCCTAGTTTGCCGCACGATCACCTCCTTTACGGACCAAGACGTTGGGTCAAGAGTTGTCAAGTGCTATACTGAACACCCCCGTAGTATCTATGTGGGGGTTGAAGCCGACGACTGGTAAACTTTCAGATACAAAAGATGGCCGCACAGGAGGAAAATAATTGCAGATAAAAAGCACAAGTATATTACAAAGACGTTGCTTCATAATACAAAGTCTGGGTAGCTCGAATACATCCATTCAAACATAACATCCTTCGAGCATTGACCCTCTATTAAGCGGGCACCCTCCTAGACATCCTTGAAGTATCTCTCCAGCTTGCGGTAGTCCTTGCCCTCGGGTGGACTCTCAACGGCCACGGCGGCAGCCTTCATTTTGGCCCAGTGCATCTTGACGCGGGGCAAAGGCCATCCGCGTTCCCTCTATGCACACCAAGCGCTTAACAGCTTCAACTCGGGGCAGGGCATCACCGAGTCGCTTGACCAAGCCGAAGTAACCGCGGAATGGGTCCGGCTGGCCATAGCCGGACTATGATGTCCTTCATGGCCAAAGCGGACATCCTATGCAGGTCTGCCAACTGCATCATCTGGTTGTTTAGCAGTGCTGGCCTTTCTGGTTCCAGGTACTGGGACCAGAAGAGCTTCTCCGTGGTGTCTCCCTACTGAGACCGGAAGAATTGCGCAGCGTCTGCCGCACGCCTCAGGAGATCCGCAAAGGCGTCTGGAGAACTCCATAGTCGATTAAGCAAGGCATATCTCCGACCACCGGATATACTCTGTAAAAGAAAGGGCTTACCAGCCGCTATCTGTCCGGCTTGCTTGATCTCCTCGTGAGCCAACCGAGATTCGATCCGCGCCTCCTTGGCCTCCTAAAGAGCCTTGGTGAGATCATCCGCTTGGGCCTTGTTCTTCTCCTCCAAGGTATCACACTTGTTGGCGGCATCTTGGAGCTCCTGTTCCACTTCTTTCACCCGCTCCTCATACTTGCGGTGGGTGAACTTATCGGCCTCTAAATCCGCAGCCGCTTTGTCAGCGGCTGCTTGGCTTAGCCGCGCCTGCTCCTTGGCTTGGGCAAGGGCGCTCTTCAGGTTCTCGACCTCGGCCGCACTACCTGCAAATATGATCAAGACAACATAGGATATTAGACCCGGAATGGACATATTACTCTAGGTGTGTAAACAATTTTTTTTCAAACACACCTTGCACCTCATCGAACCGCTTGTTGATGCGGATGATGTCCTGATCGGACCGCTCCAGCTTCCACTTGAGCTCAGATACTTCGGCGGCCTGGGCGGTTGCCACCAACAGCGAAGCCTGTTTATGGAAACAGTGGATGGCAAGCTTAATGTCTGTATGTATAATTTCCTTTCTCTGTAAACCGACTCTGTACAACCCTAGGCCCCTCCTATGTCTATATAAACCGGAGGGTTTAGTCCGTAGAGGTCATGATAATTCATACAGGCTAGACATCTAGGGTTTAGCCATTACGATCTCGAGGTAGATCAACTCTTGTAACCCCTATACTCATCAAATACAATAAAGCAGGACGCAGTGTTTTACCTCCATTAAGAGGGCCCGAACCTGGGTAAACATTGCATCCTCTTGTCTCCTGTTACCTTCGATCCTAAGACGCACAGTTCGGGACCCCCTACCCGAGATCAGTCGGTTTTGACACCGAGACCCCCCCCTTGGGAAAGACCCGACCTCAGATCGAAAACCTCATCACCATGGTAGAGAGAGAGATCCTTGATGTTGAAGGTGTCGCTCATCTTGTACTTGTCGCGTAGTATGTCAATCTCGTAGGCATTGTTGTTGTATCATGCGATCACCTTGACGGGTCCGTCGGCTTGAGGTAGTAGTTTGAACTTGCACTCATTGGGGAAGCGGTCCTTGCGGAGGTGTATCCACACAAGATCTCCAATGTTGAATATCATGGGTTGCTTGTTGAAGTTGAGATTGGTCGCGAGGCGGTGTACTTGGTGCGCTATTGTTTGTCTTGTATCTTCATGCACCTTCTTGAGATAGCTCGCTCGTGTGCTTGTGTCCATGTTGATGCGCTCTTGTAGAGGTAATGGTAGAATGTCCAATGGGGACAAATGATTGAAGTCGTAAACGACCTCGAAGGGGGACTAGCCTATAGTCGAATGTCTTGCTCGGTTGTAGACGTACTCGGCGATGGGTAAGCACTCCTCCCCAAACAATTGGTGCATTATTCTTATTCGAGGCATGCAATGGTGATGCAATAGTGCTAAAGTTCTTAATGGATCTATGATAGAATCCGGCTAGGCCAAGGAAGCTACGCACTGTTGCAAGTTGGTTGGTTGTGGCCAAGTTTTAATAGCATGAATTTTAGCTTCATCGACATGAACACCGTTAGAAGACAAAACAAAACCCAAGAAAACAAGCTTGTCAACAACAAATGTGCATTTCTCCATATTAGCATAAAGTCGCTCGTCTCTAAGAGTTTGCAAAACGGCTCTAAGATGGGTGACATGGTCTTCTAGAGTTTCGCTAATCACAAGTATATCATCAAAGTAGACCACAACAAATATGCCAATATTCTTTTTAAGAATGTAATGCATCACATGCATGAATGTATTGGGTACTTCGGATAAGCCCACAGGCATGACCAACCACTCATACAAGTCAAACTTGGTTTTGAAAGCGGTTTTCATTCATCACCTTCTTGAATGCGGATTTGGTAATAGCCACTTTTAAGATCAGTTTTTGAGAAAATGGTGGCTTTGCTAAGCTCGTCTAGCATATCATCAAGGCATGGAATGGGATGCCTATAGCAAACGGTGATAGCATTTATGGGTCATCAACCGGAACACATGCGAAAACTACCATCCCTCTTAGGCACAAGAATAACCGGAATGCCACAAGGACTTAAGCTTTCAAGTAAATGCCCGTTGTCAATGAGGTGTTGTACCTGCCTTTGTATTTCCTTGGTTTCTTAGGGTTGACATGGTATGGTGCCTTTTTTGGTAGAGGTGGACCGAGGATGAGGTCGATGCGGTGTTCGATGCCTCGTAGTGGAGGTACTCCCAGAGGTGGCTCGTCGGGGAAGACGTCTGCAAACTTCTGCAAGAGATTAGACAACACTAAAGGTAGATGATGAGAGGTGTTAGTTCTTGTCGCTTCGTCCTTGCACACTAAAACATAGCACATAACACTCAATGGGTTCTCACACACTTCTCTCATCTCTCTTTTGGTAGCTAAAAGCACTAAGTTTTTCTTGTCGCTCATTGTGGAGGCACTCAATTTCGTCTTGTGATCACTTGGCTCGGTGACACTCCTTTCCCTTCATCTTGAAGCTATAGTGATTCGTTCGTCCATTGTGGATGACGTCACAGTCAAATTGGCAAGGTCGTCCAAGTAGGAGGTGCCAAACGGACATGGGAACCACATCACATTCCAAGGTGACTTTGTATGCGCCAATCATGAAGGAGACTTGAACGGTGTGCTCCACTTGAATGGTGCCGGAGTCGCTAAGCTATTGGACCTTGTAGGGACGAGGATGCTTCATGCTGACCAATCCTTTCTTGGAACATAGCTCTTCACTTGCCAAATTGTGGCAACTTTCTCCGTCAATGATGACCTTCACGGAACGTCCATTGATGCCTGCTTTGGTGTGGAAGATGTGGCAATGTTGGTCTTCATCTTGTTGGTGTTGAAGTGTCAAGACCTTGGGTACTTCCATCCTCTCGATGGCTTTGATCTTGGCTGGGTTGCACTCAATGCCACGTTCTGAGACCAAGAAGCCAAGGAGCTGGCCGGCTGGTACTCCGAACACGCATTTTTCTGGGTTGAGCTTGATCTAAAACCGGCGCAGATTTTCAAAGGTCTCCTTGAGATCTTCCAATAGGGTACCGCGCTTCTCCGTCTTCACCAAAATATCGTCCACATAGACGTGGGCGTTCCTGCCGAGTTTCTTGAGAAGGCACTTTTGCATGCAACGCTGAAAGGTGGCGCCGGCATTCCTCAAGCCGAACATCATCGTCAGGTAACAGAAGGCTCCGAATGGTGTGATGAAGGCGGTCTTTAGGCGGTCTGCCGAGTTCAGCTTGATTTGATGATAACCTGAGTAGGCATCCAAGAAGCTCAACAGCTCGCATCCGGCTATGGAGTCTATCACTTGATCAATCAGTGGCAAGGCAAACAGATCCTTGGGGCAGGCTTTGTTGAGACTGGTGTAATCGATACACATACGCCACTTGTTATACTTCTTCAGCACAAGGACTGGGTTGGCAAGCCATTCCAGGAAGAAAACTTCCATGATGAAGCCGGCTGCCAACAGGCGGGCGATCTCTTCTCCAACAATTCTCCTCTTCTCTTCTGACAGTCGGCGGAGGGGCTGTCTGATTGGTTTGGTGTCTGCTCTTACATGTAGCTTATGCTTGGCGAAATCCGTCGGAACACCCGGCATGTCTTTAGGGGACCATGCAAAGATGTCCCAATTCTCACGGAGGAAGTCGACGAGATTGCTTTCCTATTTGCTGTCAAGGTTTGCACCTATGATGGCGTACCTCTCCGGGTGCTCAGGGTCCAATGGTATCTTCTTTGTCTCTTTGGCTGGCTTGAAGGAGCCCTGGGTTTCCGACTCTTGGGCTTCTGAGGACATGTCTGGCTGCTTGCCGGCCATGGCCACCACCCGGTCCAGGAGCTTCTTCTCGACTGCAATCACAAGGTACTAGGCCAGCCGGCTGCTGGCTACAACACAGGCGGCTGACTTCTCGTAGTCATGACTGATTGTGATAATGCACTTAGTTCCTGGCATCTTCATCTTGAGGTAGGCATAATGTGGTACCGCGATGAATTTGGCTAGAGCCGGACGACCTAGGAGCACATTGTTGGAAATATGCCCTAGAGGAAATAATAAAATGGTTATTATTATTTTTCTTTGTTCATGATAATTGTCTATTGTTCATGCTATAATTGTGTTATCCGGAAATCGTAATACATGTGTGAATACATAGACCACAACACGTCCCTAGTGAGCCTCTAGTTGACTAGCTCGTTGATCAAAAGATAGTCATGGTTTCCTGACTATGGACATTGGATGTCATTGATAACGGGATCACATCATTAGGAGAATGATGTGATGGACAAGACCCAATCCTAAGCATAGCTCAAAGATCGTGTAGTTCGTTTGTTATAGCTTTTCCGAATGTCAAGTATCATTTCCTTAGACCATGAGATTGTGCAACTCCCGGATACCGTAGGAGTGCCTTGGGTGTGCCAAACATCACAACGTAACTGGGTGACTATAAAGGTACATTACAGGTATCTCTGAAAGTGTCTGTTGGGTTGGCACGAATCGAGACTGGGATTTGTTACTCCGTATGATGGAGAGGTATCTCTGGGCCCACTCGGTAATGCATCATCATAATGAGCTCAATGTGAACAAGTGGTTGATCAGGGGATCATGCATTACGGCACGAGTAAAGTGACTTGCCGGTAACGAGATTGAACTAGGTATTGGGATACCAACGATCGAGTCTCGGGCAAGTAACGTACCGATTGACAAAGGGAATTGTATACGGATTGATTGAATCCTCGACATCGTGGTTCATCCGATGAGATCATCGTGGAGCACGTGGGAGCCAACATGGGTATCCAGATCCCGCTGTTGGTTATTGATCGGAGAGGCGTCTCGGTCATGTCTGCATGTCTCCCGAACCCGTAGGGTCTACACACTTAAGGTTCGATGACGCTAGGGTTGTAGAGATATTAGCATACGGTAACCCAAAAGTTGTTCGGAGTCCCGGATGAGATCCCGGACATCACGAGGAGTTCCGGAATGGTCCGGAGGTAAAGATTTATATATAGGAAGTCCAGTTTCGGCCATCGGGAATGTTTCGGGGGTCGCCAGTATTGTACCGGGACCACCGGAAGGGTCCCGGGGGTCCACCGGGTGGGGCCACCTATCCCGGAGGGCCCCATGGGCTGAAGTGGGAGGGGAACCAGCCCCTAGTGGGCTGGTGCGCTCCCCTTGGGCCTCCCCCTGCGCCTAGGGTTGGAAACCCTAGGGGTGGGGGGCGCCACCCTTGCCTTGGGGGGCAAGGCAACCCCTTGGCCGCTGCCTCCCCTAGGAGATTGGATCTCGTAGGGCCGGCGCCCCCCCTAGGCACCCTATATATAGTGGGGGGGAGGGAGGGCAGCCGCACCCAAGCCCCTGGCCTCTCCCTCTCCCTCCTGTGACACTCCTCCGTCTCCCTGCGCTTAGCGAAGCCCTGCCGAGATCACCGTTGCTTCCACCACCACGCTGTCGTGCTGCTGGATCTTCATCAACCTCTCCTTCCCCCTTGCTGGATCAAGTTGGAGGAGACGTCTTCCCAACCGTACGTGTGTTGAACGCGGAGGTGCCGTCCGTTCGGCACTTGGTCATCGGTGATTTGGATCACGTCGAGTACGACTCCATCAACCCCGTTCTCTTGAACGCTTCCGCGCGCGATCTACAAGGGTATGTAGATGCACTCCTCTCTCCCTCGTTGCTATATGACTCCATAGATGGATCTTGGTGATGCATAGAAAATTTTAAAATTCTGCTACGTTCCCCAACAGTGGTGTCAGAGCCAGGTCTATGCATAGTTACTGTGCATGAGTAGAACACAAAGCAGTTGTGGGCGTCGATATTGTCAATTTGCTTGCCGTTACTAGTCTTATCTTGATTTGGCGGCATCATGGGATGAAGCGGCCCGGACCAACCTTACACGTACGCTTACGTGAGACTGGTTCCACCGACTGACATGCACTAGTTGCATAAGGTGGCTGGCGGGTGTCTGTCTCTCCCACTTTAGTCGGATCGGATTCGATGAATAGGGTCCTTATGAAGGGTAAATAGAAATTGGCAATTCACGTTGTGGTTTTGGCGTAGGTAAGAAACGTTCTTGCTAGAAACCTATAACAGCCACGTAAAAACTTGCAACAACAATTAGAGGACGTCTAACTTGTTTTTGCAGCAAGTGTTTTGTGATGTGATATGGCCAAAGGATGTGATGAATGATATATGTGATGTATGAGATGATCATGTTCTTGTAATAGGAGTCACGACTTACATGTCGATGAGTATGACAACCGGCAGGAGCCATAGGAGTTGTCTTTATTTATTTATGACTCGCGTGTCAACATAAACGTCATGTAATTACTTTACTTTATTGCTAAAGTGTTAGCCATAGTAGTAGAAGTAATAGATGACAAGACAACTTCAAGAAGACACGATGATGGAGATCATGATGATGGAGATCATGGTGTCATGCCGGTGACAACGATGATCATGGAGCCCCAAAGATGGAGATCAAAAGGGGCAAATGATATTGGCCATATCATGTCACTATTTGATTGCATGTGATGTTTATCATGTTTTACATCTTATTTGCTTAGAACGACGGTAGCTTAAATAAGATGATCCCTCGTAATAATTTCAAGAAAGTGTTCCCCCTAACTATGCACCGTTGCGAAGGTTCGTTGTTTCGAAGCACCACGTGGTGATCGGGTGTGATAGATTCTAACGTTCGAACACAACGGGTGTAAGCCAGATTTACACACGCAATACACTTAGGTTGACTTGACGAGCCTAGCATGTACAGACATGGCCTCGGAACACGGAAGACCGAAAGGTTGAGCATGAGTCGTATAGAAGATACGATCAACATGAAGATGTTCACCGATGTTGGCTAGTCCGTCTCACGTGATGATCGGACACGGCCTAGTTAATTCGGATCATGTTTCACTTAGATGACTGGAGGGATGTCTATCTGAGTGGGAGTTCATTGAATAATTTGATTAGATGAACTTAATTATCATGAACTTAGTCTAAAATCTTTACAATATGTCTTGTAGATCAAATGGCCCACGTTGTCCTCAACTTCAACGCGTTCCTAGAGAAAACCAAGATGAAAGACGATGGCAGCAACTATACAGACTGGGTCTGGAACCTGAGGATCATCCTCATAGCTGCCAAGAAAGATTATGTCCTAGAAGCACCGCTAGGTGACGCACTTGTCCCAGAGAACCAAGATGTTATGAACGCTTGGCAGTCACGTGCTGATGATTACTCCCTCGTTCAGTGCGGCATGCTTTACAGCTTAGAACCGGGGCTCCAAAAGCGTTTTGAGAGACACGGAGCATATGAGATGTTCGAAGAGCTGAAAATGGTTTTTCAAGCTCATGCCCGGGTCGAGAGGTATGAAGTCTCCGACAAGTTCTTCAGCTGTAAGATGGAGGAAAATAGTTCTGTCAGTGAGCACATACTCAAAATGTCTGGGTTGCATAACCGCTTGACTCAGCTGGGAGTTAATCTCCCGGATGACGCGGTCATTGACAGAATCCTTCAGTCGCTTCCACCAAGCTACAAGAGCTTTGTGATGAACTTCAATATGCAAGGGCTGGAAAAGACCATTCCTGAGGTATATTCAATGCTGAAATCAGCGGAGGTAGAAATCAAAAAGGAACATCAAGTGTTGATGGTGAATAAAACCACTAAGTTCAAGAAAGGCAAGGGTAAAAAGAACTTCAAGAAGGACGGCAAGGGAGTTGCCGCGCCCGGTAAGCAAGCTGCCGGGAAGAAGCCAAAGAATGGACCCAAGCCCGAGACTGAGTGTTTTTATTGCAAGGGAAGTGGTCACTAGAAGCGGAACTGCCCCAAATACTTAGCGGACAAGAAGGCCGGCAAAACTAAAGGTATATGTGATATACATGTAATTGATGTTTACCTTACCAGTACTCGTAGTAGCTCCTGGGTATTTGATATCGGTGCGGTTGCTCACATTTGTAACTCAAAGGAGGAGCTACGGAATAAGCGGAGACTGGCGAAGGACGAGGTGACGATGCGCGTCGGGAATGGTTCCAAGGTCGATGTGATCGCCGTCGGCACGCTACCTCTACATTTACCTACGGGATTAGTTTTAAACCTCAATAATTGTTATTTAGTGCCAGCTTTGAGCATGAACATTGTATCAGGATCTCGTTTAATTCGAAATTCGAGATGGCTACTCATTTAAATCCGAGAATAATGGTTGTTCTATTTATATGAGAGATATGTTTTATGGTCATGCTCCGATGGTGAATGGTTTATTCTTAAAGAATCTCGAGCGTAATGTTACACATATTCATAGTGTGAATACCAAAAGATGTAAAGTTGATAATGATAGTGCCACATACTTGTGGCACTGCCGCCTTGGTCACATAGGTGTCAAACGCATGAAGAAGCTCCATGCAGATGGACTTTTGGAGTCTCTTGATTACGAATCATTTGACACGTGCGAACCATGCCTCATGGGTAAAATGACCAAGACTCCGTTCTTAGGAACAATGGAGCAAGCAACCGACTTATTGGAAATCATACATACTGATGTGTGCAGTCCAATGAGTGTTGAGGCTCGCGGTGGCTATCGTTATGTTCTCACCCTCACTGATGACTTGAGTAGATATGGGTATGTCTACTTAACGAAACACAAGTCTGAGACCTTTGAAAAGTTCAAGGAATTTCAGAGTGAGGTTGAGAATCAATGTGACAAGAAAATCAAGTTCTTGCGATCAGATCGTGGGGGAGAATACTTGAGTCACAAATTTGGCACACACTTAAGAAAATGTGGAATAGTTTCACAACTCACGCCGCCTGGAACACCTTAGCGTAATGGTGTGTCCGAACGTCGTAATCGCACTCTATTGGATATGGTGCGATCTATGATGTCTCTTACCGATTTACCGCTGTCATTTTGGGGCTATGCTTTAGAGACTGCCGCATTCACTTTAAATAGGGCTCCGTCGAAATCCGTTGAGATGACACCGTATGAATTATGGTTTGGGAAGAAACCTAAGCTGTCGTTTCTAAAAGTTTGGGGATGTGATGCTTATGTCAAGAAACTTCAACCTGAAAAGCTCGAACCCAAGTCGGAAAAATGCGTCTTCATAGGATACCCTAAAGAAACTGTTGGGTATACCTTCTACCTCAGATCCGAAGGCAAGATCTTTGTTGCCAAGAATGGGTCCTTTCTAGAGAAAGAGTTTCTCTCGAAAGAAATAAGTGGGAGGAAAGTAGAACTTGATGAAGTATTACCTCTTGAACCGGTAAGTGGCGCAGCTCAAGAAAATGTTCCCGAGGTGCCTGCACCGACTAGAGAGGAAGTTAATGATGATGATCATGAAACTTCAGATCAAGTTACTACTGAACTTCGTAGGTCCACGAGGACACGTTCTGCACCAGAGTGGTACGGCAACCTTGTCCTGGAAATCATGTTGTTAGACAACGGTGAACCTTCGAGCTATGAAGAAGCGATGGCGGGCCCGGATTCCGACAAATGGCTGGAAGCCATGAAATCCGAGATAGGATCCATGTATGAAAACGAAGTATGGACTTTGACTGACTTGCCCGTTGATCGGCGAGCCATAGAAAATAAATGGATCTTTAAGAAGAAGACAGGCGCGGATGGTAACGTAACCATCTATAAAGCTCGGCTTGTCGTTAAGGGTTATCGACAAGTTCAAGGGGTTGACTACGATGAGACTTTCTCACCCGTAGCGAAGCTGAAGTCCGTCCGAATCATGTTTGCAATTGCCGCATTCTATGATTATGAGATATGGCAAATGGACGTCAAAACAGCATTCCTTAATGGTTTCCTTAAGGAAGAATTGTATATGATGCAGCCGGAAGATTTTGTCGATCCTAAGAATGCTGACAAGGTGTGCAAGCTCCAACGCTCGATTTATGGGCTGGTGCAAGCATCTTGGAGTTGGAACATTCGTTTTGATGAGATGATTAAAGCGTTTGGGTTTACGCAGACTTATGGAGAAGCCTGCATTTACAAGAAAGTGAGTGGGAGCTCTGTAACATTTCTCATATTGTATGTGGATGACATACTGTTGATGGGAAATGATATAGAATTCTTGGAAAGCATAAATGCCTACTTGAACAAGTGTTTTTCAATGAAGGACCTTGGAGAAGCTGCTTATATATTAGGCATCAAGATCTATAGAGATAGATCGAGACGCCTCATTGGTCTTTCACAGAGTACGTACCTTGACAAGATATTGAAGAAGTTCAAAATGGATCAATCAAAGAAGGGGTTCTTGCCTGTATTGCAAGGTACGAGATTGAGCACGGCTCAATGCCCGACCACGGCAGAAGATAGAGAAAAAGATGAGTGTCGTCCCCTATGCCTCGGCCATAGGGTCTATCATGTATGCTATGCTGTGTACCAGACCTGATGTAAACCTTGCCATAAGTTTGGTAGGAAGGTACCAAAGTAATCCCGGCATGGAACACTGGACAGCGGTCAAGAATATCCTGAAGTACCTGAAAAGGACTAAGGATATGTTTCTCGTTTATGGAGGTGACAAGAGCTCGTCGTAAAGGGTTACGTCGACGCTAGCTTCGACACAGATCTGGATGACTCTAAGTCACAAACCGGATATGTGTATGTTTTGAATGGTGGGGCAGTAAGCTGGTGCAGTTGCAAGCAAAGCGTTGTGGCGGGATCTACATGTGAAGCAGAGTACATGGCAGCCTCGGAGGTAGCACGAGAAGTAGTCTGGGTGAAGGAGTTCATTACCGACCTAGGAGTCATACCCAATGCGTCGGGCCCGATGACTCTCTTCTGTGACAACACTGGAGCTATTGCCCTTGCCAAGGAGCCCAGGTTTCACAGGAAGACCAGGCATATCAAGCATCGCTTCAACTCTATTTGTGAAAGTGTTCAAAATGGAGACATAGAGATTTGTAAAGTACATACGGACCTAAATGTGGCAGATCCGTTGACTAAACCTCTCCCTAGAGCAAAACATGATCAGCACCAGAACTGCATGGGTGTTCAATTCATCACAATGTAACTAGACTATTGACTCTAGTGCAAGTGGGAGACTGTTGGAAATATGCCCTAGAGGCAATAATAAAATGGTTATTATTATATTTCTTTGTTCATGATAATTGTCTATTGTTCATGCTATAATTGTGTTATCCGGAAATCGTAATACATGTGTGAATACATAGACCACAACACGTCCCTAGTGAGCCTCTAGTTGACTAGCTCGTTGATCAAAAGATAGTCATGGTTTCCTGACTATGGACATTGGATGTCATTGATAACGGGATCACATCATTAGGAGAATGATGTGATGGACAAGACCCAATCCTAACCATAGCTCAAAGATAGTGTAGTTCGTTTGTTATAGCTTTTCCGAATGTCAAGTATCATTTCCTTAGACCATGAGATTGTGCAACTCTCGGATACCGTAGGAGTGCCTTGGGTGTGCCAAACGTCACAACGTAACTGGGTGACTATAAAGGTACATTACAGGTATCTCCGAAAGTGACTGTTTGGTTGGCACGAATCGAGACTGGGATTTGTCAATCCGTATGATGGAGAGGTATCTCTAGGCCCACTCGGTAATGCATCATCATAATGAGCTCAATGTGACCAAGTGGTTGATCACGGGGTCATGCATTACGGCACGAGTAAAGTGACTTGCCGGTAACGAGATTGAACTAGGTATTGGGATACCGACGATCGAGTCTCGGGCAAGTAACGTACCGATTGAGAAAGGGAATTGTATACGGATTGATTGAATCCTCGACATCGTGGTTCATCCGATGAGATCATCGTGGAGCATGTGGGAGCCAACATGGGTATCCAGATCCCGCTGTTGGTTATTGACCGGAGAGGCGTCTCGGTCATGTCTGCATGTCTCCCGAACCCGTAGGGTCTACACACTTAAGGTTCGATGACGCTAGGGTTGTAGAGATATTAGCATACGTTAACCCGAAAGTTGTTCGGAGTCCCGGATGAGATCCCGGACGTCACGAGGAGTTCCGAAATGGTCCGGAGGTAAAGATTTATATATAGGAAGTCCAGTTCCGGCCATCGGGAATGTTTCGGGGGTCGCGGGTATTGTACCAGGACCACCAGAAGGGTCCCAGGGGTTCACCGGGTGGGGCCACCTATCCCGGAGGGGCCCATGGGCTGAAGTGGGAGGGGAACCAGCCCCTAGTGGGCTGGTGCACCCCCCTTGGGCCTCCCCCTGCGCCTAGGGTTGGAAACCCTAGGGGTGGGGGGCGCCACCCTTGCCTTGGGGGGCAAGGCAGCCCCTTGGCCACCGCCCCCCTAGGCACCCTATATATAGTGGGGGAGGGAGGGCAGCCGCACCCAAGCCCCTGGCCTCTCCCTCTCCCTCCCGTGACACTCCTCCGTCTCCCTGCGCTTGGCGAAGCCCTGCCGAGATCATCGTTGCTTCCACCACCACGCCGTCGTGCTGCTGGATCTTCATCAACCTCTCCTTCCCCCTTGCTGGATCAAGTTGGAGGAGACGTCTTCCCAACCGTACGTGTGTTGAACACGGAGGTGCTGTCCGTTCGGCACTTGGTCATCGGTGATTTGGATCACGTCGAGTACGACTCCATCAACCCCGTTCTCTTGAACGCTTCCGCGCGCGATCTACAAGGGTATGTAGATGCACTCCTCTCTCCCTCATTGCTAGATGACTCCATAGATGGATCTTGGTGATGCGTAGAAAATTTTAAAATTCTGCTACGTTCCCCAACACACATGGTACGGGCTCTCTAGGTCAACCACCTCGAACCAAATGGCTTCGTGGCGGAAATGATCCTTGTCTCCGAAGATGACATCTATCTAGATCTTGCCGATTGGTGAGCAGGACAAGCCGGGAACAATGCCATGAAACACAGTCCGACTGGGTAGCAGCTGCTTCTCTTTGATCTTCAACTTCTCCATGGTATCCCGGTAAAGGATGTTGATACTACTGCCGCCATCTATCAGGATTCGGGAGAAACGAGCAGCTCGCCTTTCTATTGCAAGGGTGGCATCCAAAACCAGGGCATAGGAGCCCGGGGAGGGCATTACTTCTGGGTGGTCGGCCCGGCTCCAGCTGATGGGCTTTTCAGACCAATGCATGGAGCAGTGGAAGCAACCGCATTTACTTTGCGGTGTTGCTGGCACCGGCTGTGCTTATCACTGGCCATGCTTGTGAAGACGACGTAAGCACCATGCTCTTCAGGGTAATCATCTTGGACTTGGCCGACTACTCGACGGGCGGCCGGCTGCTGAGGAGGCGGAGCCGGTGGGCCAACAGGAGAAGGAGGCAGTCCTTCTCCCTTGGCGATGTGGACAAGCCAGTGACACTTCTGGGTCGTGTGGTTGGACGGCTTCGCGTCGCTGTGGAACTTGCAGGGGGCATCGAGAGTCTGCTCGAAGGAGAAAGCGGGCAACCAAGTCGACTTGCAACCTTTCTGACGCTTGGGGGATGGCTGCCCTTCGGGTTGTTGATCTTCAATAGTTGCCACCTGCTGGCTGGTGGAAGCCGGCTGGGGGGCTTTGCGATTATTGTCGTTCGGCTACTGGCGTCGACTGTTGTCTCCAGCCGGTGTTCGAGGAGCCGGGGGGAGCACCTTTCCAGAAGTGTCCAGCCGGAGCTCCGACTTCATGGAGGAGTCAGCCGTGGCGTATTTATCTACTAGATCAGCAGTTCGTCGAGGGTCACCGGCTCGTCGTAGATAAGCCGGTGCTTGAGTAAGGTGCCTTCTCGGCAACCGTCGGTAAGTACTCGATAGCTTGGACCTCATGCACTCCTTCGCAGGAGTTGCGCAGTTCTTCCCACCGCGTCAGGTAATAGCGGGTGGACTCATTGGGGCCTTGGACACACAGCGAGAGTTGGCGAGGCTTGGGAGGCCGCTTCTAGGTGTCGGTGAAGTTCTGGATAAACACCTCGGTGAAGTCTACCCAACTGTTGACGCTGTAGGGCTTGAGGCTGTTCAGCCATGTCCGGGCCGTGCCCTGGAGCATGAGCGGGACGTACTTCACGACAACATGCTTGTTACCGTTTGCTATCCTGACTGCTGTGGAATAATCCACCAGCCAATCCTCCAGCTTCACGGAGCCGTTGTACTTGGGTGTGTCCCTTGGGAGTGAGAACCCCTTGGGCAAAGGCTCATCACGGATGAGGGGGCCAAAACAAGGCGGACCCATCGCATCTTCTTCTTCTAGCGCCAGGGATCGAGCCAGCTGATTGATCCGGTGGGGGCGTCGTTCTCGCCGACTCCTTCTCGACGGCCCAGCCGGTCGCCAAGAGTCGGATGATCAACATGCGGCGGGGAGGCGCACCTCTCCCTTCGAGGAGGCGGCGGTAATGGATCATCGTCCCATCGTTCGACTGCTCGAGGGCGGCCATCTTGGTTGCACTCAATGGTGATGCAAGTCCGGCTGCGATTGGCAACCGGTTCCTTGTCTCGTCTGTCGCAGGCGCCGCCAGTGGGCGTCCAGGAGGTCGCGCCATGCTCTTGGCAAGGGGGTGGGTTTTGAACCCGTTGGTGGAGCTCTTCAGCGTGATAGTCGGCTTCTTGCTGGGCAGCAGCCGCATCAATAAGATGCTGAACGCGCTCCATCATATAGCGACGCTCATCGCCCTTCAAGTGGTCCAGCTTATCTGCTGCCGCCTAGGCACCACGTATGTTCTCCATGGGCGTGTCGTAGATCGGGCGGTCCACTCCAAACATGCTGGCAATGGCTCCGCCTCGCTGCCTGACCGTGCCGGTGCGGCTGGGTCCAGCAGCAGTCAGCATGCCGCCGACAGCGCGATAGACCTCGCGCTGGAAGGCTTCGGAGGCGGCGCATTGTGGCCAACTTCTTGGAATTCTCCACAAGCGATACACGGCAGGCTTCCAGCATCTCGGCGTCCGCATCTGCGGCAATGGGCGTGGACAGGTCCTGCATTGACGCTTGCAATGGGTCCTGGCCGGCTCCTCCGGAGCCCCCAGTGTGGCTAATGACAAGCACCTCCGTGATGGTGCTACCGCCGCTCTCTGCGCGTGGGAGCGGATCATCGATGACCACCACGTTGGTGCGGAAAGCGTCGAGGGAGGCCGTGTCGGAGTCGACAAATATCGGGTCGATGGAGCCGATCGACTCCAAGTCGAAGGCCGGCTCGTTGGCGATGTGGAGCTGGTCGAGGAGGTTGACGAGGCAGCTCTCAAGGACGTCAGTTCCTGCGTCGGACACTGGCTCGTCGGAAAGGCGGACCTCGCCAACAAGGTCGGCGAGGCAGCTCGCTGCGCATGCGACCTCCACACCGTGGAGCGCGTCGGCGCAAACGCTGTCTAGCGTGCCAGGCTGGCTACGCTCGTTGGGGAGGAAGAGGGTTCCCGTCCAGAATAGATCTCCAGACGATGATGCACCTAGCCCCAAGGTGGGCGCCAAATGTCGGGGGTATCGTGCGACATATGCCAAAGGATGGCTTATCATGGAGGGGGCTAATAAGATGTCACCGGTGCCAGAAAACGAGATGAGGCGAAGACATGCACGCCGACGAATCTTACCCAGGTTCAGGGATCTCCTAGGACATAGCACCCCTAGTCCTGCTCTGCGGGGTCTCCGCATGATCACTAACTCAACAAGAGTGGCTACAAGGTGCTCCTTGAGCTGTTTCTGTAGAGGAGGAAGAAGAACAAGGGTAGCCCTTAACTTCCTCTCTATGTGTTTGTGTCTCTAAGAATCTGAACCCTTTGCATGGGTACCCTGGGGGGTTTATATAGGCCTAACCCCCAGGGGTATAATGGTAATCTGGCCGGGTGTGGGCCCTGGCCGTCAATCTCTCTCGTGGCCGGCTTCTCTACTGGCAGCTGGGGCCCGCCGACTGGTGGGCCCCGCCGGCTGTCTTGTACTTGGCCGATAGGCTGCGCCTGCCGCTTGTGGGCCTTGCTGGCGGTTCATCACTGTAGCCATGCCTCTAATAACGCTTGCTTGGTTAGGGGAGGTGTGGCTATAGTCCCGCCGTCTAGTGGCCGTTCACCATAGCCACTCCCCATTTCTCCCGGCTAATAGTGCACAAACTCTTAAGAAGGGGAGGGACGCCTGCTGGAAGCCGGCCTCTCCCTTAGCCGTCTAGCCGAGCTCGCCACCTTCTGGCTTTCCATGGGTCGGTAGGGCCCGCCGCTCGCGGGCCGTACCAACAGCCCATCATGGGAGCTGGGTCCCTCCTGTCCTGAGTGATGTAATGGGCGGAGGGGCTACAATGTTGCGCCGTGCGAGTGATCGCCAGCCGCTACAGTGCACTTTAGCCATGACTCGCCCTGGATTCGAGGGTGGCAGTCTTCTCTGTAGCCACGCCTCGTCTTATCGCATTCATGGTGGCTCAGACTTTAAGGGTGTTTGGGACCGCCTGCTAGAAGACGACCCTACTGGGGGGCCGCCTTCTAGGAGCCGGCCCCTCTCGCAGCCGGCCGCTTGGACCAGCCGGCCACAAGAAGGCGGCTGTCAATCTTTGAGGCTCGAGGGGCGCAATCGACCCCGATGTCTTGAAATGCCATGGGGAGTAGATGAGGCTACCCATGGCCAATAACTCCGACATTCTTCTCTTGCCCCCATGCCTTCCAGGCTTTGCCGCATGTGGCATTTTAAATTATCTAGAATATGTAAGACAAGTATTATCTGCGCCATTGTAAATTTGTCATTGTATTATCCGTTGCCATTTTATTTGTGGTCGTATTATCCGTTGCCATATGTGGCAATTTAAATTAGGGAAGAATACGAGTTGAAAACACGAACAAAGCAAATGCTGCCATGGGATCACAAGCAAACACCCTCCGTCCAGGTGCTTTAATTAACCCATTAATGGAGAAGTTGTGAGCCAGGCGGGCGGCGGCTGGTGCATGGAGGTCAAAGAGCTTGCTTCCCGGTGAGCATGGGCGGCCTTGCTGCTCGCACGTGTCCCGTCGAGCCTACGACTGCGAGGTGGACAGGATGCACGCGTCCCGTCGAGCCTGCACGGTGGACTTCTCACGCTCGTCCCGTCTAATGAAATAGCTGCACGCACACCACCGAGTAAGGTTAAATTTCGACACGGTTAATATAATACAACCGTTTGCGATATTAACGTGTCAGCTTTTTGTTTTAAAAAGGACTTCGTTGGCTACTAATGTGTGCGCCTCTTCTCAAACTGGACAATTCTTTACCACGGCATATATGTGCCATGTCATGAAACCATGCCAAGTTTCATGTTTTTGGATGAGTTCTTGATTTACTAGGATTTAAAAACCAAGATTCTCAATGTTTCAGGACGACGACAAGTTTGTAATTCATTCCCAGTCCTTAAATGAGACCTCAACATGCACCCAATGACACATGTACTATTTCCCACCCATTTTGCTTCACTGGAGCAAGTGCTTGTAGTTCAAATTTGAATTATGGACTACATTACACTGGTGCACGTCGGTGCTAAACAATCGGTTTTTAACCCCTTTCCGCGACGGCATTTGGAACCGTTGCCAAGTGAGTGTAGGCGATAGGGGGGGTCCTTCCCACATGACCCAGAAATCATCGGGGATAGGCCCTCCAGGGACACAGGCTAGGGCCGTGTGCGATCGGGCGAGGCATCGAAACCCAATCATTTCCGTAGGTATGTACATCCCACACGGTAATCTGAGAAAATCATTTCCGTAGGTATGTACATCCCACACGGTGAATCCCAAAAAAATATTTCTGTTCATATGTATATCACACACAGTTAATCCATTTTCGTTCTTATGTACATCCCACATAGTCAATCCAGGGAAAACGTTTCCGTTCGTACGTACATCCCACACAGTTTTATGTGTAGGCTCGTGTGTGAAAGGTGTAACTATCACACACGGTCTTCCTTGGTTAACTGTTTGCTTTTATGTAGTGATCTGACCTCAAACGGTCATATCTCTGTGCATAAGTGTCATCACTGGATCGGTAATGCTGACACACACAGTACTTGAAGTATTTATAATAGAGTGGCAATCACACACTTATTACATCGAATGTCTCAAAAGAGAACTTATTACAATAAATATGGCTTAAGGCCATCTAAATAAGATAACAGCGGAAGGCTTGGAAGATAAAGTGAGTCCATCAACTCCAACGGCATAGCTGAGTGCACGACAACGACCTAGCGCACCTTACTCTTCGTCTGAAAAGTCTGTGACATGATATGTTGTAGCCCGAAATGGGTCAGCACATGGAATAGGATGGCAAGATAACACAGTAGAGCAATGAAACAAGTAAAAGCTATCACTACATGCATATATGGCTGGTGGAGGCTCTATGGTTATAATGTTTTTGCGAAAAGCCAATTTTCCCTACAACAAAGGAATATATTTTATTTAACTATCATGGTAGTTGAAAAACATAGAGAATGGTAACCCCATCTCAATCCCAATTAAAAAGTAATTAACATCCCAACAAATTAATTTAGGGTGATGAGATCCACATGATAATCCAAGAACCAGATACTCAAGATGTCCATAACCGGGGACACGGCTGACCATGATTAGTTTCTACACTCTGCAGAGGTTTGCGCACTTTTCCCCCACAAGACTCGGTCTCCTCCGTTGTATTTCTCGCACTGCATGGTGTTTGAGAATCGGATGACCGAGACACAGTCTTTTCAAAGAGGTCACCTTAACCGATAGATAGGCCGGTACACCTACAATCCCCTACATCTGCTAGCCCATCATGGAAAGGTTTCCCACAACTTACTCAACTATGCCAGAGCCCATAATGGCTTCTGGCTGCACACGGAAGTTTCTATCATGAATAATCTTATGATCCCTTTGAGCCTGGGTGGCGAACGAAAAAGGACAGCACTGGTTTATCCCCAGGTGCCCGCAACCAATCCACCCAGATGTGTGTTTAAGTAGCCACCTTAAGTAAACCATTAATTAATAAGCTCACATCTGTCATGGATACACTCAAACCCAATCCACGTCTACGAGCATAGCATGGCAATATAAGCATAACGTAGAAGTAACTCCCAGGGTTTGATAATAAAAAGGGTAATAGGTTCTACCTCATCATCTACTTCCCAAAACCCAGATGTTAAGAGATCCTGCTAATGCAATGTTTGAGGGTTGAGCTAATACATAAAAACTGGGTAATAAAGGGGTATGATCAAAGCGTTACTTGCCTTGTTGATGATCCGCAAAACCTAGTGACTCGTAGTAGCACGCTGCACACTCTGGGAATTCTAGCGCAAACAAATAATAGCATACATAAGCACTCAAGCAAATATGTAAGGGAAAAACTCCAAATAAGAAGATCCAAACTGAAAGTTCAACTGAAGAGGTTCGATTTGCAAAAAGAATCGATCAAAACGGAGATACAAAACTGAAACTACGGTAAAAAAACTTCATAGACAAATCTACTTGAAACCAAATTTTAAATTTGTCAAAACCTTGTTCAAGTTGATTAAACAGAAAGAGGGTTTCAAAACGAAGATTTTGGCGTTGGTTTCACTGGATTTGGACAAACGGTTAAGAAATGGTGAGGGTTTGAAGATCAGGGGCTAATCTATGATAAAAATAATCGCGGATAGGTCCCTGGCCGAAAATAAAATAAAAAGAAAAGACTAAAGAACGAACGTTCGTTGTCTGAACCTAACCGGCGAACAACGTTCGTTAAAACAAATGATCGGAAGAACGCCCACTAAATAAATAAACCGATGAAAACCAATCTAAGAAAATAAACCGTGGAACTAAAAAAACAGGGTTAACCAAAGAAAAACTGACCGGTCAGCGGGCGGCGGTTTCCGGCGGGATCTGGTGGAGGCGGCGCTAGGCGAGGTGGCGGGGCGAGGCGGCGGGCGGCTGCAAGCGGCGCGGCGCTGCGACATCAGAGCGCTGCTGGTGTGCGACGGGGCAGGGCGAGGTGGTGGCAAGGGGTGGCGGCGCTATATAAGAGGGAGGGATGGGGCCATCTTGGGGAAGGGGCAGGCCGTGGCGGCGGGGGTAACCCGGACTCCGGTCGGAGTCCGGCTCGGTCACGCGGGCGAGCGGGAAGGCGGCGGCGCTGCGCTAGGCCGGCTGGGCCTTCGGCCCAGTTCAGTGCGGAACTTTTTTTAAAACGATTCCGCCGAGAAAAAATCCTAAATAAAATAAAATAAAAATCTAGAAGTGCCAAAACAAATTTTCGCCGTCTAAATAAAATATTTAGGACTTAGTGGACATTTTCTTAGCCTAAAAATGCAATTTTGAAAAATGCATATTTTTCTAATTCAAATAAAATAGAATAAAATCCAAATAAAATAATTTATTTGATTTTAATAATTTTCCTCCAATATTTCATTTATTTTTGGAGAAGTCATTTTATCTCCACTCATATGTTTTTAATATTGGAAATATTATTTGGAGAGAAAATTAATTTAAACCAAAGTGATCCACTTTTCAATATTTGAGAAAACTCAATATGAAAACAATAAAATCCCCAACTCTCTCCATGGGTCCTTGAGTTGCTTAGGATTTTGGGATCACAAAGCCAAAATGCAAATAAAATATGATATGCATATGATGACCTATGTATAACATTCCAAATTGAAAATTTGGGATGTTACAAACCTACCCCCCCTGAAGGTGAATCTCGCCCTCGAGATTCGAGTTGGCTAGAAAATATTTGTGGGTGGTCATTCCGTAGATCATCCTCTCGTTCCCAGGTGGCTTCATCCTCGGTATGGTGGCTCCACTGAACTTTTCAAAACTTGATAACCTTACTGCGTGTGACTCGGCTGGCAAACTCGAGTATCTTGACTGGTTTCTCCTCATAGGTCAGATCACTATCCAACTGAATTGCTTCCAGGGGCACTGTATCTCTCAGAGGAATATCAGCCATCTCTGCATGTCACTTCTTCAACTGGGAAACGTGAAACACATCATGAACTCCTAACAGTCCTTCGGGTAACTCCAGCTTGTATGCAACTTCTCCCATACATTCCAAAACTCGGTATGGTCCTACAGATCTTGGGGCTAGCTTTCCCTTAACTCCAAAACGTTTAACTCCTCGCAGAGCTGGTGCATGAAGATATGCTCTGTCTCTGATTTCATAGACTACCTCCTTGCATTTTGAGTCTGCATAACTCTTCTGCCTAGACTGAGCTACCTTCAGTTTATCTCGAATCAACTTAACCTTCTCTTTGGACTCTTTGATCAAATCGGGTCCAAACAACTAACAGTCTCCAACTTCATCCCACATCAACGGTTTTCTACACCTTCTTCCATACAAAGCTTCGAAAGGTGCCATCTTCAGACTGGCTTGGTAACTGTTGTTGTATCAGAACTCTGCGTAGGGTAAATTATCATCCCAACTGGATCCATAATCTAGCGCACAAGCCCTCAACATGTCCTCCAGAATCTGATTGACTCTCTCGGTCTGTCCATCTGTCTGCGGATGAAAAGCTGTACTAAACTCTAGCCTGGTGCCCAAAGTCTGGTGCAGCTGGTGCCAAAACTTTGAAGTAAACTGTGTTCCCCTATCTGATACGATAGTCTTAGAACTCCATGCAGACATACGATCCTGGTCATATATATCTTCGCCAACTTCGCACTCGTATAGGTGGTTTTCACTGGGATAAAGTGAGCCACTTTGGTCAACCGATCCACTACTACCCACATAGAATCGTATCCCGGTCGGGTTCTGGGCAATCCGGTGATGAAATCCATGCCAAGCTTGTCCCACTTCCATTCGGAAGTCGGCATAGGCTACAGTAATCCTGCTGGCTTCTGATGTTTTGCCTTCACTCTCTTACATACATCACATACGGCTACATACTCGACAATATCCTTCTTCATACCCGTCCAAAAGAAACGCTCCTTCAAATCCAAATACATCTTGGTGTTTCCGAGGTGTATCGAGTATGGCGAGTCATGAGCTTCCTGAAGTATCAACTTCCTGATCTCTACATTATTGGGCACATAGACACGGTCCTCAAACCACAGGGTGTCGTTCTCATCCTCATGAAAACCCTTGGCTTTTCCTTTGCTCATATTATCCTTTATCTCGGCAATTTCCTTATCATCCTTCCGAGCTTCTCGAATTTTTTCCCAATAATGTCGACTGAATTTCTAATGCGGCAACAAATCCTCTAGGGACTATCTCCAAACGCAGCTCCCTGAGATCTTCAGCTAACTCTGTTGGTAATCCTCCACTCATGAGGGTATTGGCATAACTCTTTCGGCTCAAAGCGTCTGCTACGACATTGGCCTTGCCTGGATGATAGTGCAACTTCATATCATAATCCTTTATAAGCACCAACCATCTCCTTTGCCTGAGATTCAACTCCTTTTGTGTGAAAATGTACTTCAAACTCTTATGATCCATGTACACGTCACAATGAGTCCCAATAAGGAAATGTCTCCAGGTCTTGAGCGCATGCACTACTGTTGCTAACTCCAAATCATGTGTGGCATAATTCAACTCATGCGGTCGAAGCTAACGTGAGGCATATGAAACAACTCTTCCGTCTTGCATAAGTACGCCTCCAAGTCCTAAGCGAGATGTGTCGCAATACACTTGGAAATCCTTGCGTATATCCGGCAGAATCAGCACTAGGATTGTAACCAAACGTTTCTTCAACTCCTGGAGACTTGCCTCACATTCATCGGTCCATTTGAACTTGGTGTCCTTCTTCAACAACTCCGTCATAGGCTTCGCAATCTTAGAGAAATTCTCAATGAATCTCCGATAATATCCCGCGAGTCCAAGAAAACTGCAGATCTCTCCAACTGAGGTGGGTGCCAACCACTCAGTGAATGGCTAAACCTTAGTAGGGCCTACTGTTATACCTTCTCCTGATATAACATGTCCAAGGAATCCAACTTCTTTCAACCAAAAGTCACATTTGCTGAACTTGGCGTATAACTGATATTCCCTGAGCTTCTTGAGAACTAAACGCAAATGCTCCTTGTGTTCCTCTTCATTCTTTGAGTATACCAAAATATCATCAATGAACACCACGACAAACTTCTCCAAGAACTCCATGAACACCTTATTCATCATACTCATGAAATAGGCTGGGGTGTTAGTCAATCCAAATGACATAACCATATACTCATATAGCCCATACCTTGTGGTGAAGGCTGTCTTAGGTATATCCTGTTCTCGGATCTTCAGCTGGTGGTATCCTGATCGTAGATCGATCTTGGAGAACACTTTAGCTCCTTGCAGATGGTCGAACAAATCATTGATCATCGACAGTGGGTACTTGATCTTGATCGTCACTTCATTCAATGCACGATAATCAACAACCATTCTCAAAGATTTATCCATCTTCTCGACCAAGAGCACTGGGGCTCCCCATGGTGACGAACTTTGGCGAATGTAACCTTTCTCCAATAACTCCTAAATATGTTTCTTAATCTCCTCCAGATCATTAGTGGGCATCCGGTATGGTCTCTTCGATATTGGTCCGGTGCCTGGCAACAACTCTATCAAAAACTCAATGTCTCGATCCGGCGGCATGCCTGGTAGTTCCTCTGGAAATACATCCGGGTAATCCTTCACTATAGGCACTTCCTCCTGAACAACTCCCGTGAGGGAATTTACATGATTCCTCTTTGGTGTATGCCTGGATACATACTTAATCCTTTTTCCCTCCGGTGTGGTGAGCAGGATTGACTTACTAACGCAATCAATGTTTCCTCCATACATCGATAGCAAATCCATACCGAGTATCACATCCAATCCTTGTGATTCCAAAATTATTAAGTCTGAGGGGAAAACATGCCTACCTATGGTCAATGGCATATGAAAACATCCACTGCTTGCCATATACTCCGCTCCAGGTGAACTTACTAACATAGGTGTCTTAAGAACTTTGGTGGGCAACTTATACTTATCCACAAATCCCCTTTATATGTATGAATGCAATGCACCAGTATCAAAAAGAACTATTGCAGTAGATGACTTAACCAAAAACTTACCAATAACTGCATCTGGCTGCTCCTCAACCTCCTCCACGCTCACGTGGTTCACTTGTCCCTTGTTGAAGGGGTTGGGCTTCTTCCCAGAGCTTCCATTGCCATTTCCATTCTTGAGTTCAGGACACTCATTGGCATAGTGTCCAGTCTTCCTGCACTTGAAACAGGTAACGTGACTTTGGTCCTTCTTGGCGGGTGTGCTTGGGTTAGGGCGGTTCTGACTGCTTGCTCCACTCCCATTTCCATTCCTAGAGCCATTGTGGTTATGCGAACTTCCTCCATTGTGGTTATGGCCTCCATGGTTATGGGTATATCCTCCCGAGTTTGGGGTAAAACAGGGCTTCTGCTGAGCTCCTGAATTGTACTTCCCTTGTCCATTCTTCCTTTTGTGGTTCTCAGTTTCCTGCTGCTTTCCTTCAATCATAAGAGCCTTATCTACCAACTCCTGGTAGTTGTTAAATGTTGCCACCAGTAACTGCATACTCATCTCATCGTTCATCCCTTCCATAAATTTCTCTTGCTTCGCGACATCTGTGGCCACATCATCTGGGGCATAACGAGCTAACTTGCTAAATTCATCCACGTACTGACCCACAGTACGGTTGCCCTGGCGTAAGTTACGAAACTCACGCTTCTTCATGCTCATAGCTCCATTTGAGACATGAGTAGTGTGGAACACTTGCTGAAACTGCTCCCGAGTAACGTTGGCTATGGGGAAGGTGGCTGTGTAATTCTCCCACCATGAGGTTGTAGGTCCATCCAATTGGTGTGTGGCAAAACGCACCTTCTCAGCATCTGTGCTACCTGCAGTGGTTAACTCCCTTCCAATCCTGTGTAGCCAGTCATCCGCAACTATGGGCTCGGTGCTACTGGAAAACACCGGTGGTTGTAACCTCAGAAAACGGGCTAAGTTCTCAACCGGAGGTGGTGGCGGTGGGTTGTTGTTGTTGTTGCCTTGATTCTGAACTAGCAACTCCATCAGTGTGTTCTGCTGTTCGATCAACTGAGTGAGCTCCGGTGGGAAAGCAAATCCGGGGTCGCATCTCGGAGGCATCTGATGGGTTTAGAGGGGAGAGATTAGAATAGAATGAGGTCTAGTGAGAAAATACTACCCATATGCACATGATACACAAACATATCACACCAAAACAATTTCAAACAAGGCATACAATCGATCTAACTATCGTTACAGTTCTCGGACTACTAATATATACATGGGGGAAATACTACTAATAGTATGGTGGTCTACTAAAAAAATTGATCCGTAGAAGACTCCATGATATCTGCTCCAGCTTCGTCTTCATAATCATCATCACTGGGTTGGAGTCGGTGTCGTCGATGATGATGTAGTCCTTGGGATGATCGTCATCTCCTCCTGGCGCAGGGTCTCCCATGAATACTCCTAGCTTCCTTGCCAGCTCGTCGTTCTTCTCCACTAGTATGGTGATTTCCTCCTCATATCCATCGCGTGTAGAGTTGAGTTCTTCTTCCAGCTCCTTGTTCCTAGTCATCAACTTCTTCAGATCTATCCTGCTTGCGCACATTTGGTTCTCCTGGCGACGAATGTGCTGGTTTAACTCCTGGATGAAAGCTGCAATGGACCAAGCTGCAATGGACCTGTCCTTCCTGGTGCTGATCATCTCCCATTGCTCATCTCGGTGTCCACATATCTCGTAGATGGTGTCTTTAAGATCCTTGTGATAAACTTCGCCGATGCGTCCTATGGCGATGTGGGCTGCCATGCTCTTTCCTAGACTCCATGTTGGTGCATCAAAGGAAAACTCTATGGGCTCAGTTACTGGCGTGAATGTCCTTCCTGGAACTTGAACTCGAATCATCCAACGCTCCTCTTCTGGTAAAGTGGCGGTGTAGGTCCCGGTGAGCTTGGTATTCCAATGTTTAGGTATCAAGTGACTTCCTTCAAGTGTCGCCCAAAGAGTGTGTCTTCATCTAGTTGTGCAAACTTGTTCCTTGTGTCCGTCATCCTATAGAGTAGAAAATGGAGAGAAGTCATAAATGAGTAGAGAAGAGTGACCTATGGCTCATCTTAGTGGTCGTGTCCTACATTCATCGTGTGCTCTGATACCATCTTGTAGCGATATGACCTCAAACGGTCAAATCTCTATGCATAAGTGTCATCCCTGGATCGGTAATGCTGACACACACAGTACTTGAAGGATTTATAACAGAGTGGAAATCACACACTTATTATATTGAATGTCTCAAAAGAGAACTTATTACAATAAATATGGCTTAAGGCCATCTAAATAAGATAACAGCGGAAGGCTTGGAAGATAAAGCGAGTCCATCAACTCCAACGGCATAGCTAAGTGCACGACAACGACCTAGCGCACCTTACTCTTTGTCTGAAAAGTCTGCAACATGATATGTTGCAGCCTGAAATGGGTCAGCACATGGAATATGCTGGCAAGATAACACTGTAGAGCAATGGAACAAGTAAAAGCTATCACTACATGCATATATGGCTCGTGGAGGCTCTATGGTTATAATGTTTCTGGCTTTTTGCGAAAAGCCAATTTTCCCCTACAACAAAGGAATATATTTTATTTAACTATCATGGTATTTGAAAACATTGAGAATGGTAACCCCATCTCAATCCCAATTAAAAATAATTAACATCCCAACAAATTAATTTAGGGTGATGAGATCCACATGATAATCCAAGAACCAGATACTCAAGATGTCCATAACTGGGGACACGGCTAACCATGATTAGTTTGTACACTCTGTAGAGGTTTGCGCACTTTTCCCCACAAGACTCGATCTCCTCCATTGTATTTCTCGCACTGCATGGTGTTTGAGAATCAGATGACTGAGACACAGTCTTTTCAAAGAGGTCACCTTAACCGATAGATAGGCCGGTACACCTACAATCCCCTACATCTGCTATCCCATCATGGAAAGGTTTCCCACAACTTACTCAACTATGCCAGAGCCCATAATGGCTTGTGGCTGCACACGGAAGTTTCTAGCATGAATAATCTTATGATCTCTTTCAGCCTGGTTGGAGAACCAAAAAGGATAGCACTGGTATATCCCCAGGTGCCCGCAACCAATCCACCTAGATGTGTGTTTAAGTAGCCACCTTAAGTAAACCATTAATTAATAATCTCACATATGCCATGGATACACTCAAACCCAATCCACATCTACGAGCATAGCATGGTAATATAAGCATAATGTAGAAGTAACTCCCAGGGGTTGATAATAAAAAGGGTAATAGGTTCTACCTTATCATCTACTTCCCAAAACCCACATGTTAAGAGATCCTACTCATGCAATGTTTGAGGGTTGAGCTAATGCATAAAAACTAGGTAATAAAGGGGTATGATCAAAGTGTTTCTTGCCTTGCTGATGATCCGCAAACCTAGTGACTCGTAGTAGCACGCTGCGTACTACGGGAATTCTAGCGCAAACAAACAATAGCATACATAAGCACTCAAGCAAAGATGCAAGATAAAAACTTCAAATAAGAAGATCCAAACTGAAAGTTCAAATGAAGAGGTTCGATTTGATACAAGACTCGATCAAAACGGAGATACATAACTGAAACTACGGTCAAAAGAACTTCGTAGACAAATCTGCTTGAAACCAAATTTTAAATTTGTCAAAACCTTGTTCAAGTTGATCAAACGGAAAGAGGGTTTCGAGACGAAGATTCTGGCATTGGTTTCACTGGATTTGGACAAACGGTTAAGAAACGGCTAGGGTTTGAAGATCAGGAGCTAATCTATGATAAAAATAATCGCGGATAGGTCCCTGGCCGAAAATAAAATAAAAAGAAAAGACTAACGAACGAACGTTCGTTGTCTGAGCCTAACCGATGAACAACGTTCGTTAAAACGAATGAACGGATGAACGTCCGCTAAATAAATAAACCGACAAAAACCGATCTAAGAAAATAAACCGCGAAACTAAAAGAACTGGGGTTAACCGAAGAAAAACCGACCGGTCAACGGCGGCGGTTTCCGGCGGGATCCGACGGCTTTCCGGCAGTGGCGGCGCTCGGCGAGGTGGCGGGGCAAGGCAGCGCGGGGCGGCGGGCAGCTGCAGGCGGCGCGGCGCTACGGCGGCGGAGCGCTGCTGCTGCGGGGTGGGGCGAGGCGAGGTGGTGCCAAGGGGCGGCGATGGTGCTATATAAGAGGGAGGGGCGGGGTCATCTTGGGGAAGGGGCAGGCCGCGGCGGCGGGGGCAACCCGGACTCCGGTCGGAGTCCGGCTCGGTCACGCGGGCGAGCGGGAAGGCGGCAGCGCTGCACTGGGCCCGCTGGGCCTTCGGCCTAGTTTGGTCCGGAACTTTTTTTAAAACGATTCCGCCGAGAAAAAAATTCTAAATAAAATAAAATATAAATATAAAAATGCCAAAACAAATTTTCACCGTATAAATAAAATATTTAGGACTTAGTTAACATTTTCTTGGCCTAAAAATGCAATTTTGAAAAAGCATATTTTTCTAATTCAAATAAAATAGCAATAAAATCCAAATAAAATAATTTATTTGATTTTAATAATTTTCCTCCAATATTTCATTTATTTTTGGAGAAGTCATTTTATCTCCTCTTGTATGTTTCTATTATTGGAAATATTATTTGGAGAGAAAATTAATTAAAACCAAAGTGATCCACTTTTCAATTTTTGAGAAAATTCAAATATGAAAACAATAAAATCCCCAACTCTCTCCATGGGTACTTGAGTTGCTTAGGATTTTGGGATCACAAAGCCAAAATGCAAATAAAGTATAATATGCATATGATGACCTATGTATAACATTCCAAATTGGAAATTTGGGATGTTACTTTTTATCAACTATATCACACACGATTTGATGAAGAAAACTCTGTGGCATTGGGCAATCCATCGCAAGCGCTTTTACTGCTAGAACCGTTTGCAAAGGTCCATGACACATTTAGCAGGTTTATTAGTTTACAATTAATAATTCCAGTATTACGCAAATTCACATTTCATATCGAACAGCTATTTGCCAATTTCATATTAGGCACATAAATATATTATAACATCACAGTACAGTAGCTACATGAAAACAACACGGTAAAACATATAGCTAGTTCAACTTCATAAGAACAATATATTCATTTCCCTAATCAAGATCATCCAGGCTCGTCTTATCCACCTCTGCTTTTAGTTCAGTAAGAACCTGTTTTGCACGGGCCAACTGGGAAAGTGCCTCCTCCTTTGGCTACACCATCTTAGCAAAGTCCGATTTAAAAAATTTGAGCTCATTCTCCACCTTCAACTTTTTATCCCGCATCTTCAAACATTCTTCAGCATTGACAATAGTTTCTCTAAGCCTACATCGGTTCTCTTCCTCATATATGCTCCAGAGCTTCGCTAGGCACATCTTCAAAGACTGTGGCCACTCTTGATCAACCCACTCCAAGTAAGAACACTTCCGTTCATCCTATAATATTTAAAACTAGATCAATTAAAATTGTAGGGGAAATGGTTTATAGCAACATAGAAAATCACCAGTGCTTATTTTGAGAAACTAAAGAAACATGTTAATTATGACATATCTTCTCAAAAAGATCAATGTGCAAATGAAATAATTGGTACTGAGACAACAAAAAAATTCTGGTACATTAGAAGCTATAATTAACTACAACGATGCTACAAGTTCTTACTCATGTACAATAAATAACAAATTGAACATTTTATGAGGAAGGTAAATATAACTGCGACAGCATAGCGAGAGTGTTTGGATGACAGCAATTTGATACTAACCGGTGTGTACATGCACAAATTTAGTAACATAGAACTAATAGCACTAAGGCCGTCTACTATGTATGCCAAAACTAGGGTAAAGACAACTGTTGCTACATCTCGCACCAGTGCCCTGCACTGGCGAGCCGATGCAGCAGAAAAAAATCAGGGACCCGAACTCCGGAGCACGTAGTTGCTCCGATGCCCAGTTGCTTTGTGCCATAAAGATTTAGTATTTTACTGCTTGGCTGCTCGGATGTGTGGACCAAAGTTGGCTGCACAAACTGCTGAAGCGGTGCCAAATAATTTTCTAATGGCACCGCTGATGAGATGGCAACAATTTAAGATACTAGGTACAAATTGTGACACTGTCTTAGGATGCATTTGGTTGAAGGTGTGGTATGAATGGGTTGGGACCGTGATAGTGTCTGAATCACATCTAACAAATGATTTGTAACAACGAAAGAGGGTCTAACCTTCTCTGCACATGCTAGAAACTTCCTCCCACTATCCATAGAATCAAATGCAACTAGCTTCACGCATGGAGATTGATGGTGACAACGAGTAGATAGATCTTCAGCCACCCCGCTCCATTCGTTGCCACTGATGGTCCTAGGGAGTGCTACCTCTTGAGCACTGTGTTGGTTTTCCCTTGAAGAGGAAAGGGTGATGCAGTAAAGTAGCGTAAGTATTTCCCTCAGTTTTTGAGAACCAAGGTATCAATCCAGTAGGAGATCACACTCAACTCCCACACACCTACATAAACAAATAAGAACCTCGCAACCAACACGATAAAGGGGTTGTCAAGCCCTTCTCGGTCACTTACGAGAGTGAGATCTGATAGATATGATAAGATAATATTTTTGGTATTTTTATGATAAAAAGAAATAAAGATGCAAAGTAAAATAAAAGGCAAAGGAAATAACTAAGTATTGGAAGATTAATATGATAGAAGATAGACCCGGGGGCCATAGGTTTCACTAGTGGCTTCTCTTAAGAGCATAAGTATTACGGTGGGTAAACGAATTACTGTCGAGCAATTGATAGAATTGAGCATAGTCATGAGAATATAGGCATCACATCCGAGACAAGTAGACCGAAACGATTCCGCATCTACTACTATTACTCCACACATCGACCGCTATCCAGCATGCATCTAGAGTATTAAGTTCATAAGAACAGAGTAATGCTTTAAGGAAGATGACATGATGTAGAGGGATAAACTCATGAAATATGATATAAACCCCATATTTTTATCCTCGATGGCAACAATACAATACGTGTCAGTTCCCTTTCTGTCACTAGGATCGAGAACCGCAAGATTGAGCCCAAAGCTAAGAACTTCTCCCATTGCAAGAAAGATCAATCTAGTAGGCCAAACCAAACTGATAATTCGAAGAGACTTGCAAAGATAAACCAATCATACATAAAATAATTCAGAGGAGAATCAAATATTGTTCATAGATAATCTAGATCATAAACCCACAATTCATCGGATCTCGACAAACATACCGCAAAAGAAGATTACATCGAATAGATCTCCAAGAAGATCGTGGAGAACTTTGTATTGAGATCCAAGGAGAGAGAAGAAGCCATCTAGCTAATAACTATGGACCCGTAGGTCTGAAATAAACTACTCACACATCACCGGAGAGGCCATGGAGTTGATGTAGAGGCTCTTCGTGATCGATGCCCCCTCTGGCGGAGCTCCGGAAAAGGCCCCAAGATGGGATCTCTCAGGTACAGAAGGTTGCCGCGGTGAAATTAGGTTTTCGTGGTGCTCCTGGATGTTTCAGGGTACGTGGATATATATAGGAGGAAGAAGTACGTCGGTGGAGCAATGGAGGGCCCACGAGGGTGGAGGGCGCGCCCAAGGGGGGTAGGCGCGCCCCCATGCCTCGTGCCTTCCTCCGTTGTTTCTTGATGCACACTCCAAGTCTCCTGGATCACATTCATTGAGAAAATCACATTCCCGAAGGTTTCATTCCATTTGGACTCTGTTTGATATTCCTTTTCTTCGAAACCCTAAAATAGACAAAAAAAACAGCAATTTGGGCTGGGCCTCCGATTAGTAGGTTAGTCCCAAAAATGATATAAAAGTGTAAAATAAAGCCCATTAACATCCACAATAGATAATATAATAGCATGGAGCAATCAAAATTATAGATACGTTGGAGATGTATCAGGGAGCTACAAGAGGAAGAAATGACTCAAATCGACCGTCGGGGTAAAAATCCTTCATTCCAAGTCATAGCCCGAGAGAGAGAAGAGAGGCATACCCGGGTGGTGAAGGAGTCGCCGCCGGAGGAGGAACCGTTGGAGAGGTCTTTGAAGAAGACCATGGCGACCTCGGCGGTAGGATGCGAGACGGCGAGAGCGAGGAAGCGGCTATAGCTTAGCAAGGAAGGAAGGAAGGAGGAAACACGGGAAATGTGACTTGTGGTCGGGGAGAAAAGGGGCTAGGGAAGGGGGCAAGGGGGCGAGGGTAGATATTTTGGCGGTAGGCCAAAATTTTGGAAATGTGGAGGGAAACTTTGCGCGTGGTGCCGCTGGACCTTTCACTTTGAACGATTGTGTGCATCGCAAACGATTCTTCTGCTTTACGCGCATGGGATGAGTTTGATAATTCAAATTTTGGTGAAAATTTCCCCGGGTACGTCATTGCATAATTTTACATCACTTGCTAATTTTGGCACACAAAAGAGCGTACAGCAAACAAACCACACTTACTGAATCGAGCAATTTTAGTAATTAAACAGAGCCAGTTGACCTAAACATTGCTCTATAAAAAGACCAGCATTAAAAACAAAGCCTAAGTAAGCATAATTTTAACAAATCCGTCGCCACGCGCCTATGCATCGCCGGTGTGAGATAAGACGTCGATGACTTGTCCTGACGACATGCCTCCGTTGGTGGACTCTGCGTCCCCCCTCCTGAAGTCGACCGTGTCCTCGTCCTCGTCCTCGGCACCGCCCTCAAGGTTGTAGTACTCGTTGTAGTGGCTGCGCCAGAGCTCGCGTTGGTACTCCACTGCCGATTCCTCGATGGATAGACTCTTCTCTACCTCGACCTCGGCCACGTGCAACTCCTCCTCTCGGCGCTCCTCGATATCCGCCGCCTCCTACATCTCCAGCTCCCGCTCGGCGACCTCATGAGGAAGCAGGTGCTCCATGGTCACCGCCGCCTTTTGAGACGTGGGTTGCATGCTGGAGTTTGAGGTGGCCTGGAATATCTTGGCATGTGCATCCTCGATCTTGGCATAGATGGCCTCAACCCGGGCCAGGGCGACATCGACAGCACGGACAGCAGCTCGAGCGCTCTCGGTGTTTGCAGCAGCCGTCTCGGCTGCTGCGGTTGCCCTATCGGCTGCCACAGACGCCCTCTCGGTGGAAGCGGCCGTGCTCAATGCGGATGCGGCGGCACTCTCGGCGTACGCGGCCGCGCTCTCGGCGCAGGCGGCGACGCTCAGGGGGACGCGGCCATGGTACGGGCCTTCACGAAGCGTTTCCATGGCATCATCTTTGCAAGAAGGGGGTGCAGGAATGGGGAAAGGGATTCGTCGATTCGGGGGTTGCCGGCACTGGAGCAGACGAGCCGACGAAGCTTAAGGAGGGAGACTTAAATAGACCCAGATATTTTCATCGCAAATGGTTCCTAGAAAACAACTGTGTGTGATGTTGTATATATTTTTTATTAGTTGTGAAAGACAAATTTGGAGTAAAGTGGAAACGTTGGTGTTTTAAGTGATCAAGAAATTTTGTAGTACTAATACAACTATCATGTCAAATTTTGGAACATTTCAGGGGTCATTTGACCTTTTAAGACATTTAAGTGATTTTATAGCCATTTAATGACCGTAATTTAAATTTGAACTACATGTAGATGCAACAGCTAACCATAACGGTTTGAAAACTCATATTTCGTGTACTTGTGCACGATTTAATTCCATGTGTAGTAAATTGGAAGGAAATTTCAAACATATTGGTCTAACGGCTATGACACAATTAAGCATGGAGTGACATGGGATTTTAATTCAAAAAAATCAGAAACACATGAAACCTTGGTTGATTTAATATCATGCAACCAACATGATGTGGTAAAAAATTGGCATGTTTGACGAAAGTTTGGACACACACCCCTCACAAACCGGAGCAACTCACTAGAAGGCTCGTGGTTCCGAGAGGGAACAATGCATGTTTGATGACGAACGGGAGATAGCTTCCTCTTACGGCCTTCAATTTTTTTTCTACATCTAACATGCACTACTACAACTATAATGTGAAATTTTTGAAAATTCTAGGGGTCATTTGACCTTTTAAAGATATTTAAGTGATTTTCTAGCCATTTAATGACTGTAATTCAAATTTGAACTACATCTACATGCAATGCCTAACCAAAACGGTTTGAAAAATCATATTTGTGTACTTGTGTGCGAGTTAATTCCATGTGAAGTAAATTAGAAGGAATTTTCAAACATATTGGTCTGACGACATGGACACATGCATACGTATGCATGGAGTGACATTGCATTTTAATTCCCAAAAAATAAGAAACACATGAAACCTTGGTTGATGTAATGTCATGCCACCAAGATGATGTGGTAAAGAAATTGGCATGTTTGACGAAAGTTTGGACACACACCCATCACAAACCGGAGCAACTCACTAGAAGGCTCGTGGTTCCGAGAGGGAACAATGCATGTTTGATGACGAACGGGAGATAGCTTCCTCTTATGACCTTCAATTTTTTAATACTTCTAACGTGCACTACTACAACTATAATGTGAAATTTTGGAAAATTCTAGGGGTCATTTGACCTTTTAAAGACATTTAACCGATTTTCTAACCATATAATGACCGTAATTCAAATTTGAACTACATCTACATGTAACGCCTAACCAAAACGGTTTGAAAAATCATATATGTGTACTTGTGTGCAAGTTAATTCCATGTGAAGTAAATTAGAAGGAATTTTCAAACATATTGGTCTCACGACATGGACACATGCATACGTATGCAAGAAGTGACATGGCACTTTAATTCCAAAAAAAATGATCAGAAAAACATGAAACCTTGGTTGATGTAATGTCATGCCACCAAGATGATGTGGTAAAGAAATTGGCATGTTTGATGAAAGTTTGGACACACACCCCTCACAAACCGAAGCAACTCACTAGAAGGTTTGTGGTTCCGAGAGGGAACAATGCATGTTTGATGACGAACGGGTGATAGCTTCCTCTTACGGCCTTCAAATTTTTCTCCATGTTTAACATGCACTAATACAACTGTCATGTGAAAATTTGGAAAATTTCAAGGGTCATGTGTCCTTTTAAAGACATTTAAGTGATTTTCTAACCATTTAATCACTGTAATTCATATTTGAACTACATCTACATGCAACTCCTAACCAAAATGGTTCGAAAAATCATATTTTGTGTACTTGTGTGCGAGTTAATTCCATGTGTAGTAAATTAGAAGGAATTTTCAAACATATTGGTCTCAAGGCATGGGAACATGCATGGAGTGCCATGGCATTTTAATTCCAAAAAATCAAAAAATGATTAGAAAACCATGATTAATGGCATGCCACCAAGATGATGTGGTAAAAAAATTGGCCCATTTGACGAAAGTTTGGACACACACCCCTCACAAACCGGAGCAACTCACTAGAAGGTTCGTGGTTCCGAGAGGGAACAATGCATGCTTGATGATGAACGGGAGATAGCTTCCTCTTACGGCCTTCAATTTCTTTTCTATGTCTAACGTGCACTGCTACAACTGTAATGTGAATTTTTTTAAAATTCTAGGGGTGATTTGACCTTTTAAAGATATTTAAGTGATTTTCTAGCCATTTAATGACCGTAATTCAAATTTGAACTACATCTGCATGTAACGCCTAACCAAAACGGTTTGAAAAATCATATTTGTGTACTTGTGTGTGAGTTAATTCCATGTGCAGTAAATTAGAAAGAATTTTCAAACATATTTATCTCACGGCATGGATTCATGCATACGTATGCATGGAGTGACATGGCATTTTAATTCCAAAAAAACAGAAAACCATGAAACCTTGGTTGATGTAATGTCATGCCACCAAGATGATGTGGTAAAGAAATTGGCATGTTTGACAAAAGTTTGGACACATACCCCTTGCAAACCGGAGCAACTCACTAGAAGGTTCGTGGTTCCGAGAGGGAACAATGCATGTTTGATGACGAACAGGAGATAGCTTCCTTCTACGGCCTTTAATTTTTTTTCTATGTGTAACGTGCACTAATACAACTGTCATGTGAAAATTTGGAAAATTTCAAGGGTCATTTGACCTTTTAAAGACATTTAAGTGATTTTCTAACCATTCAATGATCGTAATTCAAATTTGAACTACATCTACATGCAACGGCTAACCAAAACGGTTTGAAAAAACATATTTTTGTGTACTTGTGTGCTAGTTAATTCCTTGTGCAGTAAATTAGAAGGAATTTTCAAACATATTGGTCTCAAGACATGGGCACATGCATGGAGTGCCATGGCATTTTAATTCCAAAAAATTAAAAATTATCAGAAAAACATGAAACCTTGCTTGATTTAATGGCATGCCACCAAGATTGAGGGAGTCCTGGATTAGGGGGTCTCCGGACAGCCGGGCTATCTCCATTGGCCGGGCTGTTAGACTATGAAGATACAAGATTGAAGACTTCGTCTCGTGTCCGGATGGGACTCTACTTGGCATGGAAGGCAAGCTAGGCAATACGTATATGGATATCTCCTCCTTTGTAACCGACCTTGTGTAACCCTAACCCTCTCTGGTGTCTATATAAACCGAAGGGTTTTAGTCTGTAGGACAACAATCACAACATACAATCATACCATAGGCTAGCTTCTAGGGTTTAGCCTCTCTGATCTCGTGGTAGATCTACTCTTGTAACACCCATATCTTCAATATTAATCAAGCAGGACGTAGGGTTTTACCTCCATCAAGAGGGCCCAGACCTGGGTAAAACTTCGTGTCCCTTGCCTCCTGTTACCATCCGGCCTAGACGCACAGTTCGGGACCCCCTACCCGAGATCCGCCGGTTTTGACACCGACATTGGTGCTTTCATTGAGAGTTCCTCTGTGTCGTCGCCGTTAGGCTTGATGGCTCCTACTATCATCGATAGCGATGCGGTCCAGGGTGAGATTTTTCTCCCCGGACAGATCTTCGTATTCGGTGGCTTTGCACTGCGGGCTAATTCGCTTGGCCATCTGGAGCAGATTGAAAGCTACGCCCCTGGCCATCGGGTCAGATTTGGAAGTTTGAATTACACGGCCAACATCCATGGGGACTTGATCTTCGATGGATTTGAGCCACAGCCGGGAGCGCTGCACTGTCGCGATGGGTATGACCTAGCTCTGCCATCGAACGGTACCCCAGAGGCCGCGCCCGCATCAGGTCCGACCCTTAGCTCAGAGCCAGCTGCACCAATCGAGGACGGGTGGCTAGACACCGCCTCAGGGGCTGCAGTCTCGACGGTGATCGAGCCAAACACCATCATAATCCTCTGCGCAGCCCGTGACTCCAAGGTGCGAGACTATCCTCCGGACCCGGAACCATCCACGCCTCTGCCAATCGAATCCGATTGGGCGCCGGCCATGGAATTCACCGCTGCGAATATCTTTCAGCACTCGCCCTTCGGCGACATTCTGAATTCACTAAGGTCTCTCTCTTTGTCAGGAGAGCCCTGGCCGGATTATGGCCAACAGGACTGGGATGCGGACGACAAAGAAATTCAACGCCCACCCACCACCCACTTTGTAGCCACTATCGATGATTTAACCGACATGCTCAACTTTGACTCCGAAGACATCGACGGTATGGACGACGATGTAGGAGACGAACATGAACCAGCACCTATAGGGCACTGGAAAGCCACCTCGTCATATGACATATACATGGTGGATACACCCAATGAAGGCAACGGCGACGAGATAGCGGAGGATGACCCCTCCAAGAAGCAGCCAAAGCGCCGATGTCAGCGGCGCCACTCTAAGTCCCGCCAAGGCAAAAGCGGTGATACCGGCACAGGAGATAATAACACTCCGGATAGCGCCGAAGATAAGAAAAATCCCCTCCAGCAAGAGTTAGATCAGGAGGATGAAGGAGCCGGCTCTCCTGAGAGAGCGGCTGGCGGAGAGGAGGAGGATGACAATTACATGCCCCCCTTCGAAGACGAGGCAAGCCTCGGCGACGATGAATTCGCCGTACCAGAGGATCCCATCGAACAAGAGCGCTTCAAGCGCAGGCTTACGGCCATGACAAATAGCCTGAAGAAAAAGCAACAGCAACTTCAAGCTGATCAAGACCTGCTAGCTGACAAATGGACTGAAGTCCTCGCGGCCCAGGAATATAAACTCGATCGTCCCTCCAAGAGTTACCTAAGGCGCAGGTTACTACCCCGACTAGAGGAAGAAGCGTATGATATGGCTGATCGGCCACCTCGTGGCCGCGATAGAGAGGCATTCCGGCCAAAAGCTCAGCCTCCACCCCAACACCATCCAAATAAAAAGGCATGGGGAGATACGCCAGACCTGCGAGACATATTGGAGGACAAAGAAAAGCATTCAAGATCGATCTACGGATCATGAGGGCACACCACTCTACGAGACGGTAAATGTCACGCCGGATACAGTAAAAGCAAATCCGTCCGGGCCGAACACAACGGGCAGGACCCATACGAGCTGCGTCATGATATAGCCCAATACAGAGGCACCGCACACCCCTTATACTTCACAGACGAAGTAATGGAACATCAATTCCAAGAAGGTTTCAAACCTGTAAACATTGAATCATACGATGACACAACAGATCCCGCAGTATGGATTGAGGACTTCCTCCTCCACATCCACATGGCCCGCGGTGATGACTTACATGCCATTAAATACCTCCCACTAAAACTCAAAGGACCAGCGCGGCATTGGCTTAATAGCTTGCCAGCGGACTCCATTAGCTGTTGGGAAGATCTGGAAGCCGCATTCCTCGACAACTTTTAGGGCACTTATGTGCGACCACCAGACGCCGATGACTTGAGCCACATAATTCAGCAGCCAGAAGAGTCGGCCAGGCAATTCTGGACTCGGTTCCTTACAAAGAAAAATCAAATCGTCGACTGTCCAGATGTGGAGGCCTTAGCGGCTTTCAAGAACAACATCCGAGACGAGTGGCTAGCCCGACACCTTGGTCAGGAAAAGCCGAAAACTATGGCAGCCCTCATGACGCTCATGACCTGCTTTTGTGCGGGAGAAGACGGCTGGTTGGCTCGCAGTAACAACATATCAAAGAACCATGGTACCTCAGATACCAAGGACGGCAACAGTAGGTCACATTGCAACAAGCATAAG
This sequence comes from Triticum urartu, assembly GCF_003073215.2. Classification (NCBI taxonomy): domain Eukaryota; kingdom Viridiplantae; phylum Streptophyta; class Magnoliopsida; order Poales; family Poaceae; genus Triticum; species Triticum urartu. The sequence continues at coordinate 187,643,665 of NC_053022.1, read as the reverse complement.
CGCCGCATTAACGGCGAAAGTACTGAGGATACGGCAGTCAATGCCGGATTCAAAGGCTCTAAACCCGGTCAGCGAAAAAAGCCATTCAAACAAAGTACGCCGGGTCCGTCCAGCTTGGACCGTATACTCGATCGCTCGTGTCAAATACACGGCACCCCAGACAAGCCAGCCAATCACACCAACAGGGATTGTTGGGTGTTCAAGCAGGCCGGCAAGTTAATTGCCGAAAACAAGGACAAGGGGCCGCATAGCGATGACGAGGAAGAACCCCGGCAGCCGCACACTGGAGGACAGAAGAGGTTTCCCCCGCAAGTGTGGACGGTGAACATGATATACGCAACCCACATCCCCAAGATGGAGCGGAAGCGTGCGCTCAGGGACATATATGCGTTGGAGCCAGTCGCCCCAAAGTTCAACCCTTGGTCCTCCTGTCTGATCACCTTCGATCGCAGGGACCACCCCACTAGTATCCGTCATGGCAGGTTCGCCGCAATTGTCTTAGACCCAATCATTGACGGATTTCACCCCACTCGAGTCCTTATGGATAGCGGCAGCAGCCTGAACCTGCTTTATCAGGACACAGTGTGCAAAATGGGTATAGACCCCTCAAGGATCCAACCCACAAAAACGACCTTTAAAGGCGTCATTCCAGGCGTAGAGGCCCACTGCACAGGCTCAATTACACTGGAAGTGGTCTTCTGATCCCCGGATAACTTCCGAAGTGAAGAGTTAATCTTTGATATAGTCCCGTTCCGCAGTGGTTATCACGCGCTGCTCGGACGAACCGGATTCGCTAGATTTAATGCGGTGCCGCATTATGCATACCTCAAGCTCAAGATGTCAGGACCTCGCGGAGTTACCACAGTCAATGGAAACACAGAGAGCTCTCTCCAAACAGAGGAGCACACCGCGGCCCTTGCAGCAGAAGCACAAAGCAGCCTCTCAAGGCAATCTACCAGTTCGGCGTTTCAAAGCCCGAACACCTTCAAGCGCGCTCGGGGCAATCGGCAAATAGACCGCCTGGCGCGATCAGAGCTCGCGTAGCAATACGGTGGCCACCCCAATCCCAGCCCAACGGCGTTATTCATGTCGCGCGTACATAATTACGCATTAAAAATACCATGGGCATAGGTGGGGAGGGGGAGGCACAACTGCGGCACGCCCCAAAACGCGGCCTAAACCGCACCAGGGGCTTCTCGTTTGGTTATTTTTCTTCTTCTTTCAGGACTTTAATCTCTGGAAACACTGTCCAGCAGCTCTATCGCCGAACACATGATACAGCAACCAAGGAGGTAGGCAACTACGGAATTCCCAGGTGGATTACAGATTTCATATAATTCCCCAGCTCGCCCTTGGAAGGGACACAGTCCTACTCTTTTGCTTATTGCACCATCTGTATCATTTTGCTATAACGCAATTTTTTAATATACAATGCATGACATTACGACTATTATTGCATTTTTGTGGTATATATATATATATCTATGTGTTCATTAATGATGCCTTGCAACCGTACACTCTGGTATGGCCAATGCACCAGGGGCTTACGTACCCACAATATGGTGTGAAAAGTCCGAACACTTTCACAAGTACGGCACCCCGAACTTATAGCATTATATGCATCAGCTCCGAATCATGTCTTTGGTCAAATGTTGGGTTTGCCCGGCTCCTATGTTTTGGTACCTTACGTCCGCTCTATCGGCTAAGGTAGCGCTAGGAGAACTACTGCGATTGTGCCCCGGTTCTGCCGGGCTGAGCACCTCAGTAGAGAAAGCTAAAATTGACTGTCATGAAAAGGCGAGAGACTGGTCGCTGTTCAGTGAGTTTCTTCGAGTCCTTAAAGACTTATGCCGCTTAGGGCGAGGGGCCGGCTCTGTCTGGCTTACAGGCGTGTATCGCGCCCCGAATTCGGCCATCCGAATACCAGGGGCTTCGCCGAAATTTAAAATTATAGAATTCTATGGCTAAGTGAGAGTGATAAAGCATTATTAGTCTGGTTGCCTTGTTCGTTGTGCTGAGCACCTCCCTCGAAGGACCCAAACATGGGAACAAGAGTGCTCAGGTTTATCCCGAACACCCCAGCACTCGTGGCATGGGGGCAGAAGCCCAGGACTAGCCATCTCTCAGATTGGATAAATAACCAAACAGAAGGTAATATTTTAAATTCATACAAGCGTTGCATAGCGAATACGATCCACGTTTTCATACATACAGGACAAAACGAGCAAGTCTCATTCAAATATTACATTTTGTGAACACTCATCCGCGATAAGACGGGCGCCCGACAGAACACCCTTGTAGTACATCTCGGGGTGGCGGTGCTCCTTGCCCTCCGGCAGCCCCTCCTTGATCAGCTTCACGACGTCTAGCTTTACCCACTGCATTTTTACACGGGCGAAGGCCCGGCGTGCACCTTCAATGCAGACGTATCATTTGACGATCTCCAGCCGTGGGCAGGCATCCACGAGCCGCCTCACCAGGCCGAAGAAGCTGTTCGGAAGGGCATCGCCAGGCCACAACCGGACTATGAATCCCTTCATGGCCTGATCGGCCGCCTTATGGAGCTCGGCCACCTGCTTCAGCTGGTCGCTCAATGGCACCAGATGTTCGGCCTCAGCATACTGAGACCAGAACAGCTTCTCTGTCGTGCTTCCGTCCCCGACCCAGTAGAATTGTGCGGCATCGGACACACTGCGGGGCAAATCTGCGAATGCTCCTGAAGAGCTCCGGATCCGGGTAAGTAATCGATAATTTACTTTGACATGCTTGCTCTGCATATAGAAAGCCTTACCCGCCGCTATCTTATTTATCGCGTCGATCTTCCAAAGGGCCTTCTGGGCCTCGGCCTTGGCACTCTTCGCGCTTTCACGGGCCGCGGCAAGCTCAGACTCTCGCATCTTCAAGTCAAGCTCCAACGCCTCGTGCTTCGTCACGAGAGCCTGGAGCACTTGCTGCACCTCGCCCACCCGAGCCTCGTGCCTCTCTCGCTCGGTGCGCTCCTAGGCCGCCTTCTCTTCGGACTGGGACAGCGCTTGCTTCAGGGTCGCCACCTCGGTCGTGGCCCCTGGCAAACATACAATGATCCTTTCATTTAGCAATCGCGTCCTTTTTCTCATCTATAGACGGGGTATTACTTACCCTTGTTCTCCTCGAGCTGCCTCTTAGCAAGGCCGAGCTCTTTCTGGGACCCCTCGAGGGCCTCCTTCAGTACGGCGACCTCCGCAGTTAATGCGGCGGACGCCAGCAGCGAAGCCTGCATATGCATATTGACATACTTATATTAGACTCCTGCGATATTATTTGATCCTCTGTTCGGCTTTTCTTTGTGAACACCGAACAAAGCATCAGGGGCTACTGTCTATGCGGTAATATTTCTACTACATTTTAAAACACTTACCTCGAAGCCTGTTAGAAGGCTAGTACAGGCTTCAGTCAATCCGCTCTTGGCGGACTGAACCTTCTGGATCACCGCACTCATGATAGTGCGGTGCTCCTCCTCGATGGAAGCGCTGCGAAGCGCTTCCAACATAGTGTCCAACGCCTCTAGATGGACAGAGGTCACCGGCACAGGCGTCTCACCCACCTTAGAAGGGGACCGCCTACCCGAGCTCGGAGCCGTTGGAGGGTCCGGCACGGTGTTCGGCTGAGGGCTGAACTCGGAGCTCTCGGGGACCCCGTCCCCTCGGCTCCCGGAGTCTGGAAGGTCGCCTTGAGGCGCCTCTGGGACTATCCCCCCTCGATCCGGTGCCTCTTGAGACAGCACCTCGGCGTCGTCGGCTGGATGAGGGGAGGTGGCGGTCGGGATTGGATCGCTATCCATGTCCGACGAGCCCAGGGAGCGTCCGAGGATACCTCGACATTGGCTCGGGGCGGCCTGCACAATTGAGTTCAGCGTTAGGGAAAGTAATGCGACAAAGGAATCCTATGGGTTACTTTGGTATCCGAATACTTACGATCTCCCCTAGGGCTTGGCCCTGGGCAGCCACTCGTCTTCACTTTCGTTGGCGGCGGTGGAGCTGTCCGGAAGGAGCGTCCTTCCCTTCTTGGACCCTCCGGCCTCCCCAGTTGGGGCGGCCTTCCTTTTCTTGTCTCCCCCAGTCGGTGGGGGAGCCTCTTCTTCCACTTCCTCGTCTTCGGGGGAAGAGTGCGCCGCAGAGTCATCGGACGGTGAGTCCGACGACGCCTGGCGTAGGGCACTCTTTCGAGCTCCCTTGGCCTTCTTGGTCTTCTCCGGCACCTTATAAGGGGCCGGAGTCAGCATCTTCGTTAGAAGAGCATTTGCGGGGCCTTCAGGCAAGGGAGCCGGACAGTCGATCTGTCCGGCCATCTTTTGCCAGTCCTGTTAACGGCACGGGAGTTTGAATCCCGCATAGAGCCAATCTATATAGAAAACAAATATCCTGTAAAAGGTAAAACAACTCACCGCACTGGCATGGCGCTTCGCGCTGAATCCATGATCCTCAGTAATGGAGGGAGGGACCTCGGCGCTCTTGAACAGCACCCTCCAGGCATCTTCATGAGTCGTATCGAAGAGCCTGTTTAGAGTTCGGTGCTGCGCCGGATTGAACTCCCACAAGGTAAACTCCCGTTGTTGGCACGGGAGTATCCGGCGGACGAGCATAACCTGGACTATGTTGACAAGCTTGAGCTTCTTATCCACCATGTTCTGAAAACATGACTGGAGTCCAGTCAGCTCTTTTGTATTACCCCAGGACAGGCCCTTCTCTTTCCAGGAGGTGAGCCGCATGGGGATGCCAGATCGGAACTCGGGGGCCGCTACCCATGCGGGGTCGCGCGGCTCGGTGATATAGAACCACCCCAATTGCCACCCCTTTATGGTGTCCACGAAGGTGCCCTCGAGCCATGTGATGTTGGGCATCTTGCCCACCATGGCGCCTCTGCACTCCGCCTGGCGGCCACTCACTACCTTCGGCTTGACATTGAAGGTCTTCAGCCATAAGCCGAAGTGAGGCTTGATGCGGAGGAAGGCCTCGCACACGACGATGAACGCCGAGATGTTGAGGATGAAGTTCGGGGCCAGATCGTGGAAATCCAGGCCGTAATAAAACATGAGCCCCCGGATGAAGGGATGGAGAGGGAATCCCAGTCCGCGGAGGAAATGGGTGAGGTATACCACCCTCTCATGGGGCTCAGGGGTGGGGATGAGCTGTCCCTCATCTGGGAGTCGGTGCGCGATATCGTCGGGCAGGTATCCGACTCTCCTCAGTTTCTTGATGTCTCCCTCTGTGACGGAGGAGACCATCCACTTGCCTCCCGCTCCGGACATGGTTGGAGAAGGTTGAGATGGAAGTGAGGACTTGGGCGCTAGAGCTCGAGTGTGCGGGAGCGAATGAGCAGAGGAGGAAGAAGGCGTGGATAGAAAGGTGAATCCTTATCCTTTATATGGGCGGACAAAATTAAAACGTCCCCACTTGCCTGGTAAAACTCGCTTGTCCCCCAAGCGCCGCAATTGATGGCACGGTTGGGTTACCCACGCCCGTATTGATGAGAATACCATAATAAGGGGACACGATCTCTGCTTTGACAAGATGTGTCGAAAAACTGCCTCACATTATGTGCGGGGCTGGTTAAAAGAAACGGTTCGAATAATCACCGGGCCATGACGTAACGTCATGTTGCCAAAACAAGCTAGCGGATTAGATCTGCAAAAACATTATTCTCTCTACGGTGAAATATTGGACTTATTTTGCAGGGTCGGACACTATCCTCGTATTCAAATTCTTCTATGATGTATTCGGAGAAGGAACCCGCCTTGCAATGCCGAAGACAACTGCGCGCCGGACTCATCGTCATTGAAGCCTGGTTCAGGGGCTACTGAGGGAGTCCTGGATTAGGGGGTCTCCGGACAGCCGGACTATCTCCATTGGCCGGACTGTTAGACTATGAAGATACAAGATTGAAGACTTCGTCTTGTGTCCGGATGGGACCCTACTTGGCGTGGAAGGCAAGCTAGGCAATACGTATATGGATGTCTCCTCCTTTGTAACCGACCTTGTGTAACCCTAACCCTCTCCGGTGTCTATAGAAACCGAAGGGTTTTAGTCCGTAGGACAACAATCACAACATACAATCATACCATAGGCTAGCTTCTAGGGTTTATCATCTCTGATCTCGTGGTAGATCTACTCTTGTAACACCCATATCTTCAATATTAATCAAGCAGGACGTAGGGTTTTACCTCCATCAAGAGGGCCCGAACCTGGGTAAAACTTCATGTCCCTTGCCTCCTGTTACCATCCGGCCTAGACGCACAGTTCGGGACCACCTACCCGAGATCCGCCGGTTTTGACACCGACAAAGATGATGTGGTAAAAAAATTGCCCTGTTTGATGAAAGTTTGGACACACACCCCTCACAAACCGGAGCAACTCACTAGAAGGTTCATGGTTCCAAGAGGGAACAATGCATGTTTGATGACGAACGGGAGATAGCTTCCTCTTATGGCCTTCAAATTGACCTTTTAAAGACATTTAAGTGATTTTCTAACCATTTAATGACCGTAATTCAAATTTGAACTACATCTTCATGCAACGCCTAACCAAAACGGTTTGAAAAATCATATTTTTGTGTACTTGTGTGCGAGTTAATTCTATGTGCAGTAAATTAGAAGGAATTTTCAAACATATTGGTCTCAAGGCATGGGCACATGCATGGAGTGCCATGGCAATTTAATTCCAAAAAACTTAAAAAATGATCAGAAAACATGATACTTTCTTGATTTAATGTCATGCCACCAGGATGATGTGGTAAAAAATTTGGCCTGTTTGACGAAAGTTTGGACACACACCCCTCACAAACCGGAGCAACTCACTAGAAGGTTCGTGGTTCCGAGAGGGAACAATGCATGTTTGATGACGAACGGGAGATAGCTTCCTTTTACAGCCTTCAAATTTTTTTCTACGGTTAACGTGCACTAATACAACTGTCATGTGAAAATTTGGAAAATTTCAGGGGTCATTTAACCTTTTAAATACATTTATGTGATTTTCTAACCATTTAATGACCGTAATTCAAATTTGAACTACATCTACATGCAACGCCTAACCATAATGGTTTGAAAAATCATATTTTTGTGTACTTGTGTGCGGGTTAAAAAATCATCAGACGATGTAAATATCTGGTGTTCAAAAAAGAAAATGTAAAGATCTAGCAGGACAACCGGCCCCCACACGATTGGCACTCTATCTCGCGGCTCGAGGTTTGGTAGGTGAGTGGCGGGGATCATTAATGAGACATGATTCTATATTGGAAACCGTCAGCTATTATGTTCACACACGGATTTTGGCTATTATGTTCACACACGGATTTTGCTGCGGGAATCGTGTGTAATTCAAACTATAGTACTCGTAAATTCCGGCGACCGGCGTGTGTACTATCCCCGTCGATCTAGATTCCGACCGCCAATAAAAACTACCTTGCTCACGTCATCCCGCCTGGATTCTCATCTACATCCTCCCCTCGTTCGCCCCCCTCTCTCAATCTCTTCCATGGCGCCGCCGGTCTGCCCACGCGCCCACGAGGAGTCGCCGCCCCCCCGAGGACGTTCGCTCCATTAGCAGCGACGAGGACCCCTATGCGCCGCCTGACGAGGTTGCACCGGACCCCCCTACTTTGGATTGGTTTTGGGGCCAGTACAATCTTTGTCTGTGGAAGTTGCTGTCGCCGGCTGAGAAAGTCAGGCAAGTGGCGTTCAAGAAGGAGATGGCGGAGGAGGAAGCCAGGTACCAGGGGGCCTGTGAAGCCCGTGATGCCTCCTGGAAAAAGGAGGTGGTGGAGCTTTGGTGGCGGGCGCATCGTCGTGGCGAGGAGGTGTACAAAGATGGGTACTTAGCAAGGAAGGTTATAGGCACTAGGCGCCTCGTCGCTGCATGGAGGTGGGCCGATAAGCTCTAGCGTGCCACCGACGAGGAGCTCCGGTGGGCACCCAATGAAATGGCAAGATCGGTCGCGCGCGTCCGCCAACAAGAGGCAGATCGGTACGTCAAGCGCTGCGAGGCGGAGTACTGCCTCCGCACTGGGAAGACATCGCGCACCAGGGAGCTGCTGGTGAGGGGCTGCCGGAATACTGGCCCCAGGATGGATTATTAGTTTTAGTACTATTCGTTTTCAATATTATGCATTGTACCTAGTAGTTAAGTATCATCATGTATATGTGATGATATTATATATATATATTCTGTGATGAACTAACGAACAATTAATATATATATATATTATGAATTCCATTTTCTATCTATTTTTGTATACTAATTTGAATCTAGCTGTTATCATCCACATATACAGAATGGAAAGCATATATACACTCATTGAAATAGAACATATAAGAATGGAAAATAGAGTACACACATTAAAACAGAGCAATAAACAGAGCAATACTACGATTGATGTGAATACATAGCTATCCACGTCGAAACGACTTTTCAAAATAAAACGCATCCATGAGACCATGACTAGCAGCTCTTGGCTCTGCCTAAACTCGTGCACGTGTTCGTCCAAGCGGTCGACACGCTCGCGGTACATCTGGAGCGTGATCTCGAGCTCCAAGTTGGCTATTTCATCAGAGATCACCAGCTCAAGGATGCAACAGCCATGTTCCTCTACTGCGCCCAGGTGGACACCTGGGCCAAGGAGGCGGTCGAGCCTACGGACCAGCGCGTTGGCATCCAGCGGGTCGCGGATAAGGCGAACGGCGGCACACATGCGAACGGCATGGCGGGCGTCTAGTGTAAGTACGGTGCGGCCGGCCTCTGGTGCAAGTATGGCGCTGAGGGCCTCTGCCCACTCTTGGCGAGGACTGGGGGTACTGACGGGACGTGTACCCAGCTGCGACGCCGTGTCAACAGTAGGCAAGCGCCCATGGATCCGCTGTTGATGTGCGGCGCGCCACGCCTCTCGCTCTGAGGCGCTCCAACGGTCTCGCTGTGCAGCGAGCCGCAGCCTATCGGCGCAGACGCACCTAGCTTGCTCTGCGGCGCGCCATCGATCATGTTGTGCGGTGAGCTGCAGCCTGTCGGTGCTGACATGCCTATCTTGATCCGCGGCGCTCAAGCGCCATGCGCCAAAGGTCTGCTCAACCCTGGCGATGACACACATCACGGCATCATCCATCGCGTTGCCAGGGAGCGCCTTAGCCTCGATGGGCCATGGCGCCTGCTCATTTTCCTTGTCGATGAGGTTGATGGCAGAGGCGGCGCTTTGGTGGGTTGGCATGCTTGGAAAAGGTGGATGTGCTACAAGCTGCGCTTGTCACCTCCGTGTGTCGTGCGCCGCCTATTTGCAATGTCGCTGGGTGGCGGGAAACAGGTGAGGAAATGGCGGGAAATGGTGGCATGTTCATAGAACACCATCAATTAATGGAAACTTAGCATAGAAGGAACATCGAGCTAGCACAAGAATTAGATGATAATCAGATAAACACGGACCACACTAGGGAACCCGTCGGTGATGAATTCATTAATCCCAAACGGATGATTAGAAGCAATCGTTGGTGTTATTGTCGGTCTTTGCACACATTTCTGATTACAGACCTGTCTGCCGCGTATCACACATTCCTTGTTATATTGAACCATTTCTTCTCTCTTGTCTCAATGCAAATAGTTCATCCGAGTGAACTGCATGCCGTATATCGCACACACCTTCATCTGGCTGCCCGTTTCTTTTGTGTTGCCTAATCACAAACAGTTCATCCGAGTGAACCGTATGTTGTATATCGCACACACTTTCATCTTGTTGCCCGTTTCTTTTGTTCCTCCTCATCGCAAACAGTTAATTGAGCTGAACCGTATGCCCTGTATCGCACACGCAACTAAAATCTGAACCGTGTTTAATGCATCGTTCATTGCAAACATTTTTCACCTTTTTTGACAGTTATTTTACACCACCGTTTGCGATTATGGCATCGCACACAGTTTCGTCGAAGGGTCTCTGATAGTATTGTCGCGTTAGCAGCAACCTACAGTAGTGTTAAATGCGTAGAAAACTTAGTAATTAGTAATATATATATATACAATGGCCAAACGAACCCTGATCAGTTTCAAATTTCAGCCCGACACTCCTGTTATTCTATGTTTCCCGTAGAAAACAAAGTTCAAGGTGACAAGAGGAAGAGATTATCATTTCGCCCACAAGAGGGGCATGTTTCCCTACCGAAACCATGAGGGTTGTGACAGGCTCTGGTTTGTAAGAGGCTTGTAATATAGCTTCGCCCAAATTGGACAATTATATGTACCATGTAGTGACACCATGCCAAGTTTCATGATTTCCTTGTGAGTTTTGGATTTACAGAGATTTAAAAACCGAGATTCGCAATGTTTGTGGCCAAGCCAGGCCAGCGAGATGGTTGAATTCATTCCCATTCGTTCCATGGGACCTAAACATGCACTCCAAGGAAACATGTACGTTTTTTCTAGCCATTTTGGCGCACTGGAGCATGTATTTGTAGTTCGGATTTGAATTATGGACATTAAATGCCTAGAAAACTCAATTAATGAATAAAAAAGATCAAATGAACCCTGAATAATTTCAAAGTTCAGCGCGAATCTCCCGTTGTTCCTTGCCACGTGTAGAAGAAAATATGAGGCTAGAAGAGGGAGTGATTATCGTTTGGCCCACAATGGGACACGTTTCCCTATCGAAACCGCGAGGGTTCTTGCGATAGGCTCCGGTTTGTAAGAGGTTCGTAATAAAGCTTGGCCCAAATTGGCAATGTTTTTACCCCCGACATATATGTGCCATGACGTGACACGATGCCACCTTTGATGACTTTCTGGTGAGTTTTGGATTTATGGGGACTTAAATACCAAGATTTGAAATGTTTGAGGACGAGCCAGGACTCCGGTATAGTTGTAATTCATTCCCATTCCTGGCATGGGACCTAAACATGCACCCAAGGACACATGTATAAGTTTTCTAGCCATTTTGGTGAACTGGAGCATGTATTTGTAGTTCAGATTTGAATTATGGACCTTAAATGCCTAGGAAACTAATTAGTGTATAAAAAGGCCAAACGAACCCTGAATAAGTTTAAATTTCAGCACGGATATCATGTCGTTCCATGTTGCTCGTGGAAGAAAATATAAGGCAAAAAGAGGCAGTGATCACGTTTCGCCAACAAGGGGAACACGTTTCCCTATCGGAACCACGAGGCTTCTTTGAGAGAAGCTCCAGTTTTTGTAAGAGGTTTGTAATAAAGCTTGGCCCAAATTGGACAATGTTTTTACCACGACATATATGTGCCATGATGTGACACGATGCCACCTTTGATGACTTTCTGGTGAGTTTAGGATTTACGGAGATTTAAAAACCGAGATTCCAAATGTTTGAGGACGAGCCAGGACGCGGGTACGGTTGTAATTCGTTCCCATTCCTGGCATGGGACCTAAACATGCACCCAAGGACACAAGTATAAATTTTCTAGCCATTTTGGTGAACTGGAGCATGTATTTGAAATTCAGATTTGAATTATGGACATTAAATGCCTAGGAAACTAAATTAGTGTATAAAAAGGCCAAATGAAACCTGAATAAGTTTAAATTTCAGCACGGATATCATGTCATTCCATGTTGCTCGTGGAAGAAAATACAAGGCGAAAAGAGGCAGTGATTATGTTTTGCCCACAAGGGGGACACCTTTCCCTATCAGAACCACGAGGCTTCTTTGAGAGAAGCTCCAGTTTGTAAGAGGCTTGTAATAAAACTTGCGCCAAAATGGATGAAAAAAATTCCTCGACATATAAGTGCCATGTCGTGACACCATGCCAGGTTTCACGATTTTTGGCTTAGTTTTGGATTTATGGGGATTTAAATGTCACATCCCTAGTTCTGGTATGACCTAGACTAGCTAGTCATTTGTGTATCATGTTTAAATTTCAAATGAAGTTGAAATGGGGATGTTTCAAATCCTAGCACCAAAGCAAACTCAAATAGGTTCAAATTAAAAATGGAATTTCAATGAACCCAAAATGCTTTTCAAAAATGTTCATGGTCTTTGGAAAATGTTGGAAACAACAACCAGGGGTGATGCACATTTTTGCTAGATATTTTGGATTTTTGAATGAACCCATATGTATTTGAATTGAGGCTATTTAAAATAATATAAATATTTTAGAGGCTGCAAAAATGTTGGAATTTGGTGAGGCCTCTGGTATTTTATAACTAGTGGTCACAAGGAATCTCAAACTTTTTATATTTGTGCTGGTATTTATTTTTAAGTCAAAAACAAATGTCAGAAATAGAAAAGAAAACAAAAAAGGGAAAAGGCTTACCTGGGCCTTACCTGAGGCCTGGCTATTACAGCCCAGCTGGCCAGCCCACCTGGCGACCTAGCCCACCAGGGGCAACCCCGTCTTCTACCTCTTGCCAGTAGGCAGAGGAGAAGCTGGGCACAACGCACGCGCGGCCACCGCGCGCCACCTCCACCGTGCCTGGCTGTCCTCCCGTCGCCTGGACCTCCTTCGCATCGCCACGCACCCATGGACCTCTCTCACTCTCTCCTGCGCTCATCCCCTCCTCTGATTTCTCTTCCCCGCAGCGCCACCGAGCGCAGCCGACGCCACCGCTCGCCGCTGCTGCGGCCACTACCTCCCCCTCGCCCCCTGGACATGCCAGGATCTCCACGACGTCGTCTTCGTCATCTCCACCGAGCCAAGCGAGCCGGGGCGCGCCATAGCGACGTCATCACCATTGTCTTCAACCTCTCGGCCGCCGATATCGCCGACACCCGTCCGTTGTCTCCGACTCGTCCCCGAGCCCGCTGACCATCCCGTCGCCTCCGCTGTGAGATTCTGTGTCTGTTCCCCCTCTTCCCGAGGTCGTTTATGCCCTGCAGTCGTCGCCCCCTTGTCGACCGAACCACGCCGCCGCCCGAGCTCGTCGGCGGCAACGCTCCGGTGACCATTTGGTCCCAGACGCGTGTCCATCGAGCTTGCTGCCCCGCGCTAAGCCTCGCTAGCGCCTCCCCTTGCCCGCTTGCACCCCACAACGCCAACTCCACGCACACCCGAGCTCTGGCCGCCGCACTCGTCGTCGCCGGCGCCACTCCGGCCGCTCCCCGGCCGCGCCACCACCACGGCTGGATGCGGACGAGCGTCCGCATCCCTTAGCTGCACTTCGCGCGCCAAATGGCCCCCTGTAGGCCAAACCCGCAACGCACCGCCACGTTTGCACTCGCCGGCGGCTAAACGCCGGCGACCGCTAACTTTTGACCTACGTGGATTGACCCCACAACCTAGTTTGACCACCTCCCTCTCTCTCACTGACTTGCGGGCCCCACCCGACTAACTACTATAGTTAGCACTAATTAACTAACTAGGTTAGCTACTACAGTCACTGACTAGTGGGCCCTGCCCAGTTAGTTAGGACTAACTAACTTAGTTAGTTGACTGGGTCACTGACCAGTGGGACCCACTGGTCAGGTTTGACCTGGTCAGCCCTGTTGACTCGCTTACTTCATGCTGACGTAGTGCTGGCATAGTTATTCTTTTTCTAGAATTATTTTAACTTAGGAAATTCCAAAATATTGCCTAAACTTCAAAAAATCATAATAATTCAACCGTAGCTCAGAATGAAATAAATTATATATGAAAAATTATCAGAAAAATGCAAGGAATCCATTTATGCCAGTTACATGCATGAAAAACCAACTTATACATGCTGTATAAGTGAAAACATAATATGGGAATTTTAAATGCTTCATTTTGAATTGCATTTGAATCTTGGATATGCACATGCCATTGTCAGGCATCATATTGTTGCATTTGTTTGTGTATTGATTGCCGGCACCGTTTCTTCTCGACAGGTTCCGCTCCGGAAGGTGTTCCTGAGTACCTGTCAGAGGAGCCGTACCCCTTCGTCGTTCTATCAGGCAAGCAAACCCCCTTGAGCATCTCGATAAATCCCACTCTCTCGCTCTTGCTCCTTATACTGCATTAGGACAACAACGATTCACCTACTACTTTTCTGCTGCGGTAGTTGAACCCATTCCTCTGCATGACCTGTCATTGCCACAGTAAATAGTTGAAACCCACTAGCATGAGTAGAAGTTGCTTGAGCCTTGATGTGCCTACTCATCCATGCTTGATTTCTTTATGCCAGCTATGCTTAGAGTTGTGTCAGGTCTGATTCATCGGGAATGAATCGGAGTGGTGAACATGTCCTACCAATAAAGGCTAAGTGTGTGAACACGTTTTGGTAAAGGTAGCGATGAGAGGCCATGTAGGAGTACATGGTGGGTTGTCTCATTGGAACTGTCCCTAAGCACTGAGTTCTGTGTATGTTATCCAAGTCCAGTTACTACCACACATTGGGTTCCGGTCATCCGGCCCCTCTCGGCTTATTAATCCACTTGATCTCTGTCCAGGAGTTGCAACTAGTTTCTGGCGTTTGTAGGTAGTGCTACTTGTCTACCAGGTGGTGTCCGATGGGATGGGCTTGGGACAGACTAGGCACCGTGGCACGGTGTACCAAGTGGCACCCGGATGGTGGGCTTGGGAACCCTGCACACGTCATTTGGGGCCGTACTGGAGACTTCGGCCGGAACTCCTTGCGGATGGAACTCGAATAGGCGATAAACCTGGACGAGAGACTTGTGTGGTTAGTCAGGTCGTGGCGGACACCCTCGCTCGGCTTCCGCTTGAAGGTTGCCGAGGTACAGGACGTGTACAGGGCTATAAGTGGCGAGAGCGTGTGTGAAGAAGTACACCCCTGCAGGGTCAACATTTTCTATTCGAATAGCCGTTTTCCTTGGATATGGAAACTTGGAGGACTTATGTAGTACATAGACAACTTGAAGTGGATACTCTAAAATACGCAAGATAAGCGTGAGTGCTATGTATGGCCTTCTCGTAGGGAGACGGGAACGGATCCATAGTGGAGTATTGATATGGTGAATATGTGGACTCGTGTGCTTCTTCTTACCACAAAGAAGTTTCTGATACTTATAGTATAGGTTAGCCACTAAGTCAAAGCTGGCTTGCTGCTGTTAAAGCTCCACCACCCCCCTTTGTTGATAATGTTGCATATGTAGATAGTTCTGATGTAAGACTTGCTGAGTACCTTCGTACTCACGTTTGCTTATTTATGTTTTGCAGTGGGTTACACTAGTGACTTCGACGAGTAGCTTGTATCCTAGCTACGATCTTGTACCCTTGGGAGGGTCGTGTTTAGTTAGGCTTCTTAGTCTTTTCCTTTTGTAGTTGTGTGTACTCAGACATGTAATGCTTTCGTTGCTTGTATGCTCTGGATGATGGGTCATGAGACCCCTGTTTGTATTGAATGCTATGTGGCTCTTCTGGGCCTTTATCTATATGAGTTTGAGTTATGTTGTGATGCCATGTTGTACAGCACATACTTGCATGTTATGCGTACGTGTAACGTGTATTGCTATGTGTGGGATCTGACAACCTAGTTGTTTACCTCTGGTAGCCTCTTTTATGGGGAAATGTAGTCTTGTGCTTCCATAAGCCATAGTAGTCCGCTACAGCCCGGTTTACCGGAGTCTTACTAGCCCAGCACTACTGCTCCGGAACACTTGACTGGCCGGCATGTGATTCACTTCGTTCCTGTGTCTGTCCCTTTGGGGAAATGTCACGCGGTGACATCCGGAGTCCTGCCTAGCCTGCTACAGCCCGGGTTCCCGGACTCCTGTTAGCCCATTGCTACAGCCCGGATTCATACGCTGTTGACCGACATGCTCGATGTTGATTCATGTATGCATGTCCCTGTAAGTTAGTGCTACTTTGGGTTCACGACTAGTCATGTCGGTCTGGGTTCTCTGTCATATGGATGCTAGCGACACTATCATATACGTGAGCCAAAAGGCGCAAACGGTCCCGGGCCAGGTAAGGTGGCACCCGTGGGAATACCGTGCGTGAGGCCACAAAGTGATATGAAGTGTTACATTCTAGATCGGTGTGACTTAGGATCGGGGTCCCGACAGTGTTGGTATCAGAGCCTAACTGACTGTAGGATTACCAAGCCAAACTGGTCGAAGTTGAGTCTAAAAATGCTTTATTTATATAAGGGAATTGATTGTGGAAGGGAACGTAAGGCTCTTTTTACTCCTTTACCTCATGTCATTCTTTCTGAGTCAGCCTCTTCTTTTCTACGAGGGTTAAGGCCTAGGCTTCTCCTCTATCTCTCAGGATGACGTGTTACTAAACCGTTAAGTCCTAGGATTGTTGGGTTGTGTCTCCGTACAGTTCTACTACTTCCGTGTGTCCTCAGTTTAACCCAGAACCTTGATATTATGATGCTAATTGATTATGCTATTCCTTTGATGAATGTCTCAAAATCCTTTTGAGCATTTACAGTCGTTATGCTGCCGAAATTGTCCTAGGATTTCAAGAGTTTCCAATGCTTTTGCATTACATTCTGCATCCTTATGTCGATGCTAATTCCATCCTTGTTTCCTTGGTTTCTGTGCCAGGATGTCGTCTGCTAACCGAGGTTCAGTTGCTCATAGCAAGAACCCCGGAGATGGTAGGGATGAGGATCCTCCTGACCAGCCTTTGATGGCAGAGTTCTTGTTAGCATCTGAGAGGAACAAGCGTGAGACTAACCGCTTGCTAGCACAGATTGAGCAGAACACCGCACATCAGCGTAAGAAGTTGGTTTCCATCACCGACTTCATTGGTCTGAAACCACCCACCTTCCATCATTCCATTGAGCCACTCGATGCAGATGACTGGCTCCGGAGCATCACTCACAAGTTGCATTCTGCGAGCGTGGCTGAAGGTGACAAGGTCACCTATGCTACCTATCACCTGGAAGGTCCTGCTAGTATTTGGTGGCAGAGCTATGAGACTATGCTTCCAGCTGGTCAGATTCCTACCTGGAGGGATTTCACCGAGGCTTTTCATGAGCACCACATTCCTCAGGCCCTTATTGACCGCAAGAGGGAAGAGTTCTGTAGTTTTACCCAGGGTAAGCTGCCTGTTGATGCTTACAGTAGAGAGTTTGGAAACCTCGCCCGCTATGCTACAGAAGAAGTGTCCACGGACGCCAAGAAGCAGGCTAGGTTCCGGAAGGGTCTCAACCCTAAGTTGCGTCGTGATCTCCACCTGCACCATTGTGATACTTTCCAGGATCTTGTGAACAAGGCCATTAATGCAGAGACAACTCAGCTCACTTACGAGGAGTCTCATAAGCACAACTGTGATATGGGTTCTTCCTCCCGCTCTGGCTCTCAGAAGCGACGGATTTGGATTCTGAACTCAGCTCTTCCACCTGGATATGCACCGAGGCCATCCGATGTGGCCCCTCACCTAGCTCAGCAACGTGCTCCACCCATGCCTATTAGTGGACCACTTGCCAAAGTAGGTCCACGTCCTACCTCAGGAACTTGCTTCACCGGCGGAGAACCAGGACACTACGCACGTGACTGCCCTCAGTCCAGTTATACTCCACCCCAGTCTAAGAGGTCTGTTGGCTGTGAAAAGCCATCAGTCAAGATGATTAGTACCAAGCCAGCCTCCATTGAACGAGCATGTGTGCACCATGTCTCAACTACAGAAGCTCAAGATGATCCCGACGTCGTACTGGGAACACTTCTTGTCAATTGTCAGCCAGCTTCAGTTCTGTTCGATACTGGAGCATCTCACTCCTTCATATCCGAAGGTTATGCTCGGTTGCACGACATGTCATTTTGTGATATGCCAACTCCACTAATAATCCAGACTCCTGGTTCCAAATGGCAAACCTCTACGGTAAGCCATGGTAATCAAATCCTTGTGGACAGACTGGTATTCCTTGCTTCCTTGATATCTCTCAAGTCTTCGGATATTAACATCATCTTGGGTATGGACTGGATGACAGCTCATCATGCCAAGATCGATTGTTACACCAGATCTGTTCAACTTACACATCCATCTGGCAAAATAGTCACTGTCTCTACTAGAGTTACAAGGCGTCAACTCTATTCTCTTAATGCCAGCCCTCTTCCAGACCTTGAAGATATTCCGGTAGTCCGTGACTTCCGGATGTCTTTCCAGAAGAACTGCCAGGTGTCCCACCTGACAGAGATGTAGAGTTTGTCATAGAACTTATCCCAGGAACTGTTCCAATATCTAGGAGACCATACAAGTTGGCACCTTTGGAGTTAGCCGAGCTTAAGAAACAACTTGATGAGTCCTTGCAAAAGGGTTTCATCCGTCCCAGTTCTTCTCCTTGGGCTTCTCCTGTCCTCTTCGTCAAGAAGAAGTATGGTACGGATCGGATGGTTGTAGATTATCGTCCCGTTAATTTGGTCACGATAAAGAACAAGTATCCGCTCCCCAGGATCAACGACCTGTATGATTAGCTCGCTGGATCCTCAGTATTTTGCAAGATGGATTTGAGGTTAGGCTACCACCAAATCAAAATCAGAAACGGGGACATCCCCAAAACGGCCTTTGTCACTCGTTATGGTCAATACGAGCACACCGTGATGTCTTTCGGCCTAACCAATACTCCAGCTACTTTCTCTCGCTTG
Source organism: Triticum urartu (assembly GCF_003073215.2). NCBI lineage: Eukaryota > Viridiplantae > Streptophyta > Magnoliopsida > Poales > Poaceae > Triticum > Triticum urartu. The sequence goes on along the minus strand of NC_053022.1, from coordinate 187,625,179 downwards.
ATGAACTCGATCTTTATGGAGTACTTAGATAAGTTCATCGTGTTTTATCTCGATGATATTCTTATTTACTCGAAGAACGAGGAAGAGCATGCTGAACATCTTAGGCTTGTGTTAGAAAAACTCAGAGAGCACCGCCTTTATGCCAAGTTCTCCAAGTGTGAATTTTGGTTGCCAGAAGTGACCTATCTGGGCCACGTGATCTCTGGTAAGTGCATTGCTGTCAATCCCGAGAGAGTCAAAGCCATTCTCGAGTGGACTTCACCCGAAACGGTCAAACAAGTTAGGAGTTTCCTTGGTCTAGCCAGTTATTGTCACCGCTTCATTGAAAACTTCTCCAAAGTGGCCAAACCCCTCACAGAACTTCTCAAGAAAGATAAAAGGTTTGAGTGGACCCCATAGTGTGAGCACAGTTTTCAGGAACTGAAAAGACGCCTGACTTCTGCGCCCATAGTCGTGCCACCGGATTTCACTAAAGACTTCGTTATCTATTGCGACGCTTCGCGTCAAGGACTAGGTTGCATTCTTATGCAGTATCGTCATGTGATTGCCTATGCATCTTGACAGTTGCATGCACATGAGGAAAATTATCCTACACATGATCTAGAGCTTGCAGCCGTAGTCTATGCACTTAAGACTTGGCGACATTACCTTCTTGGTAACCGTTGTGAAATCTACACTGACCATCAGAGTCTCAAGTATATCTTCACCCAACCGGATCTGAATCTCAGACAGAGACGTTGGTTGGAGTTGATCTCGGATTACGACTTAGGAATCACCTACACCCCAGGCATAGCCAATGTCATGGCTGATGCTTTAAGTCGTAAATCCTATTCCAACAACCTCATGTTGCAACAATGTCAACCACCCCTCCATGAGGAATTCTGTAAGCTTAACCTTCACATAGCTCCTCATGGTTCCCTTTCTACCTTGGTGGCAAAACCTACCCTTACGGATCAGATCATAGAGGCTCAAAAGCATGATACGGGAATCTCCCGGATCAAGAAGAATATTTCCAAGGGAGTTGCTGGCTGTTTCTCTATGGATGAACGAGGTGTTGTTTACTTTGGAAACCGTTTGGTGGTTCCCAAATGTCAACAGATGCAGCAACTGATCGTTAAGGAGGCCCATGAATCCCCTCTCACGATTCATCCCGGTAGTACAAAGATGTATCAGGACCTACGCCAGAGGTTCTGGTGGACTAGGATGAAGAGAGAAATCGCTCAGTATATTGCCAACTGTGACATTTGTCGTCGCGTTAAGGCAGAGCATCAAAGACCTGCTGGCACCCTTCAACCTTTAGCTATTCCCGAGTGGAAATGGGACAAAGTTGGTATGGACTTCATCACCGGCTTTCCCAGGACCAAGAAAGGAAATAATGCTATCTTCGTAGTCATTGATCGTCTCTCCAAAGTGGCTCACTTCCTACCTGTTCGAGAGAGTATCACTGCTAGTCAGCTCGCTGACTTATATATCTCCCGAATAGTGTCACTCCATGGTGTTCCACTAGAGATCAATTCAGACCGTGGCAGTCTTTTCACCTCTCATTTTTGGGAAAGTTTCCAAACTGCCATGGGCACCCATCTTTCCTTCAGTACCGCTTTCCACCCTCAATCAAGTGGTCAGGTGGAAAGGGTCAACCAAATTCTCGAAGAAATGCTTAGAGCTTGCGTTATCTCATTCGGTATGGATTGGGAGAAATGACTTCCCTTTGCCGAGTTTGCTTATAACAATAGCTACCAATCCAGTCTTAAGAAAGCACCCTTCGAGATTCTGTATGGACGAAGATGTCGAACACCTTTGAACTGGTCAGAAACCGGTGAAAGACAATTCTTTGGACCGGATATGATCCAGGAGGTAGAAGAGCAAGTTCGCATCATTCGTGAGAATTTGAAAGCAGCCCAATCTCGTCAAAAGAGCCAGTATGACCGCCGTCATAAGGAAGTGGCTTATGAAGTTGACGACAAGGCTTACCTTCGAGTTACTCCTTTGAAGGGTACCCATCGTTTCGGTATCAAGGGAAATTTGGCTCCTCGTTACATTGGTCCTTTTCGCATTCTCGCTAAACGAGGAGAGGTTGCCTACCAGTTGGAACTACCCCCACATCTTTCTCGAGTTCATGATGTCTTCCACGTCTCTCTACTCAGGCGTTGCTTCTCGGATCCCATCCGCGGAGTGGACCACGAAACGCTTGATCTCCAAGATAACCTCACTTATCGAGAGTACCCCGTTTGCATCTGGATGAAGCAGAGCGTGTCACTCGACGCCATAACATCAAGTTTCTCAAGGTTCAGTGGTCTCATCATTCCGAGAGAGAAGGTACTTGGGAGCGAGAAGATTGTCTTCGACTTGAGTACCCCGCTTTCTTTCCGCCAACCCCTGAATCTCGGGACGAGATTCTTCGGAGTGGGGGCGAGTTGTCACATCCCTAGTTCTGGTATGACCTAGACTAGCTATTCATTTGTGCATCATGTTTAAATTTCAAATGAAATTGAAATGGGGATGTTTCAAACCCTAGCGCCGAAGCAAATTCAAATAGGTTCAAATTAAAAATGGAATTTCAATGAACCCAAAATGCTTTTCAAAAATGTTCATGGTCTTTGGAAAATGTTGGAAACAACAACCAGGGGTGATGCACATTTTTGCTAGACATTTTGGATTTTTGAATGAACCCATATGTATTTGAATTGGAGTTGTTTAAAATAATATAAATATTTTAGAGGCTCGAAAAATGTTTGAATTTGGTGAGCGCCTCTGGTATATTATAACTAGTGGTCACAAGGAATCTCAACATTTTTATATTTGTGATGGTATTTATTCTTAAGTCAAAAACAAATGTCAGAAATAGAAAGGAAAACAAAAAAGGGAAAAGGCTTACCTGGGCCTTACCTGAGGCCTTGCTGTTACAGCCCAGCTGGCCAGCCCACCTGGCGGCCCAGCCCACCAGGGGCAGCCCCGTCTTCTACCTCTTGCCAGTAGGCAGAGGAGAAGCTGGGCACAACGGACGCGCGCGGCCACCGCGCGCCACCTCCACCCTGCCTGGCTGTCCTCCCGTCGCCTGGACCTCCCTCGCGTCGCCACGGACCCCTGGACCTCTCTCACTCTCTCCAGCGCTCCTCCCCTCCTCTGATTTCTCTTCCCCGCAGCACCACCGAGCGTAGCCGACGCCACCGCTCGCCGCTGCCGCGACCACTGCCTCCCCCTCGCCCCCTGGACATGCCCGGAAGCTCCACGACATCGTCTTCGTCATCTCCACTGAGCCAAGCGAGCCGGGGCACGCCATAGCGACTTCATCACCACCGTCTTCAACCTCTCGGCCGCCGAGATCGCCGACGCCCGTCCGTCGTCTTTGACTCGTCCCCGAGCCCGCTGACCATCCCGTCGCCTCCGCTGTGAGATTCTGCGTCTCTTTCCCCTCTTCCCGAGCTCGTTTAAGCCCCGCAGTCGTCGCCCCCTTGTCGACCGAAACGCTCCGGTGACCATTTGGTCCCAGACGCGTGTCCACCGAGCTTGCTGCCCCGCGCTAAGCCTCGCTAGCGCCTCCCCTTGCCCGCTTGCACCCCACAACGCCAACTCCGCGCACACCCGAGCTCCGGCCGCCGCACTCGTCGTCGCCGGCGCCACTCCGGCCGCTCCCTGGCCGCGCCACCACCACGGCTGGATGCGGACGAGCATCCGCATCCCGTAGCTGCACTCCGTGCGCCAAATGGCCCCCTGTAGGCCAAACCCGCAGCGCACCGCTGCGTTTGCACTCGCCGGTGGCTAAACGCCGGCGACTGCTGACTTTTGACCGGCGTAGGTTGACCCCACAGCCCAGTTTGACCTCCCCCTCTCTCTCACTGACTTGCGGGCCCCGCCCGACTAACTACTATAGTTAGCACTAATTAACTAACTATGTTAGCTACTATAGTCAGTGACTAGTGGGCCCTACCCAGTTAGTTAGGACTAACTAACTTAGTTAGTTGACTGGGTCACTGACCAGTGGGACCCACTGGTCAGGTTTGACCTGGTCAGCCCCGTTGACTCGCTTACGTCATGCTGACGTAGTGCTGGCGTAGTTATTCTTTTTCTGGAATTATTTTAACTCAGGAAATTCCAAAATATTGCCTAAACTTCAAAAAATCATAATAATTCAACCGTAGCTCAGAATGAAATAAATTATATATGAAAAATTATCAGAAAAATGCAAGGAATCCATTTATGCCAGTTACATGCATGAAAAACCAACTTATACATGATGTATAAGTGAAAACATAATATGGGCATTTTAAATGCTTCATTTTGAATAGCATTTGAATCTTGGATTCAAAAGGGCTTCAACCAACTTGGTAGTATCTTGCATTAGCCCAAACACTAGCATATGCACATGCCATTGTCATGCATCATATTGTTGCATTTGTTTGTGTATTGATTGCCAGCACCGTTTCTTCTCGATAGGTTCCGCTCTGGAAGGTGTTCCTGGGTACCTGTCAGAGGAGCCGTACCCCTTCGTCGTTCTATCAGGCAAGCAAACCCCCTTGAGCATCTCGATAAATCCCACTCTCTCGCTCTTGCTCCTTATACTGCATTAGGACAACAATGATTCAACTGCTACTTTTCTGCCGCGGTAGTTGAACCCATTCCTCTGCATGACCTGTCATTGCCATAGTAAATAGTTGAAAACCACTAGCATGAGTAGGAGTTGCTTGAGCCTTGATGTGCCTACTCATCCATGCTTGATTTCTTTATGCCAGCTATGCTTAGAGTTGTGTCAGGTTTGATTCATTGGGAATGAATCGGAGTGGTGAACATGTCCTACCGATAAAGGCTAAGTGTGTGAACACGTTTTGGTAAAGGTAGCGATGAGAGACCATGTAGGAGTACATGGTGGGTTGTCTCATTGGAACTGTCCCTAAGCACTGAGTTCTGTGTATGTTATCCAAGTCCAGTTACTACCACACATTGGGTTCCGGTCATCCGGCCCCTCTCGGCTTATTAATCCACTTGATCTCTGTCCAGGAGTTGCAACTAGTTTCTGGCGTTTTTAGGTAGTGCTACTTGTCTACCAGGTGGTGTCCGATGGGACGGGCTTGGGACAGACTAGGCACCGTGGCACGGTGTACCAAGTGGCACCCGGATGGTGGGCTTGGGAACCCTGCACACATCGTTTGGGGCCGTACTGGAGACTTCGGCCGGAACTCCTTGCGGATGGAACTCGAATAGGCGATAAACCTGGACAAGAGACTTGTGTGGTTAGTCAGGTCGTGGCCGACACCCTCGCCCGGCTTCCGCTTGAAGGTTGCCGAGGTACATGATGTGTATAGGGCTATAAGTGGCGAGAGCGTGTGTGAAGAAGTACACCCCTGTAGGGTCAACATTTTTTATTCGAATAGCCGTTTTCCTCGGATATGGAAACTTGGAGGACTTATGTAGTACATAGACAACTTGAAGTGGATACTCTAAAATACGCAAGATAAGCATGAGTGCTATGTATGGCCTTCTCGTAGGAAGACGGGAACGCATCCATAGTGGAGTATTGATATGGTGAATATGTGGACTCGTGTGCGTCTTCTTACCTCAAAGAAGTTTCTGATACTCGTAGTATAGGTTAGCCACTGAGTCAAAGCTAGCTTGCTGCTGTTAAAGCTCCACCACCCCCCTTTGTTGATAATGTTGCATATGTAGATAGTTCTGATGTAAGACTTGCTGAGTACCTTCGTACTCACGTTTGCTTATTTATGTTTTGCAGTTGGTTACATAGTGACTTCGACGAGTAGCTTGTATCCCAGCTGCGATCTTGTACCCTTGGGAGGGTCGTGTTTAGTCAGGCTTCTTAGTCTTTTCCTTTTGTAGTTGTGTGTACTCAGACATGTAATGCTTCCGTTGCTTGTATGCTCTGAATGATGGGTCATGAGACCCCTGTTTGTATTGAATGCTATGTGGCTCTTCTGGGCCTTTATCTATATGAGTTTGAGTTATGTTGTGATGCCATGTTGTACAGCACATACTTGCATGTTATGCGTACGTGTAACGTGTATTGCTATGTGTGGGATCTGACAACCTAGTTGTTTACCTCTGGTAGCCTCTCTTATGGGGAAATGTAGTCTTGTGATTCCATGAGCCATAGTAGTCCGCTACAGCCCGGTTCACTGGAGTCCTGCTAGCCCAGCACTACTGCTCCGGAACACTTGACTGGTCGGCATGTGATTCACTTCATTCCCGTGTTTGTCCCTTCGGGGAAATGTCATGCGGTGACATCCGGAGTCCTGCCTAGCCTGCTACAGCCCGGGTTCCCGGAGTCCTGTTAGCTCATTGCTACAGCCCGGATTCATACGCGGTTGACCGACATGCTCGAGGTTGATTCATGTATGCCTGTCCCTGTAAGTTAGTGCTACTTTGGGTTCACGACTAGTCATGTCGGTCCGGGTTCTCTGTCATATGGATGCTAGCGACACTATCATATACATGAGCCAAAAGGCGCAACAGTCCCGGGCCAGGTAAGGTGGCACCCGTGGGAATACCGTGCGTGAGGCCGCAAAGTGATATGAAGTGTTACATGCTAGATCGGTGTGACTTAGGATCGGGGTCCCGACATTAAAAACCCAGATTCTTCTCACGAAATGTTTTCAAATAGCACAAGGTTCACTCACGAAAGCCGATATTCAATGAAAACTTTGTGGAAACCATATTTTAAAGTTTCATAAAAATCTGAAAAAATGTGGGATGTTAAGTAGGTGATGTTTTATTGTGACAAAAAATTTCAAGTTGAAAAACATTACGAGATGTGAGCTCTGAAAAAGACAAATTCAGCCATGAATAGTGACATTACTATTCGGCGCTATTCAGCACTGATTTTGTCTTTTTCATAGCTCACATCTCGTAATGTGTTTCAACTTGAAATTCTGTGTGGCAATAAAACATCATTCTCTTAACATCCCGCATTTTTTTCAAAAAAATTGAAACTTCAAAACAACTTTTTCTCGTGGTTTTCACCGGTTTCCACCGAATGTTGGTTTTCGTATGATATTTCCCCCCTCCTGCACGCGCGATCTGAGTCGCGTGTTCTAATTGGCCAGAATCCAAACCCCACGGATTGTACGTGTGCACCGTTGGATGCTCCCAGATCGAACGACAACCCTGAGCCCTTTCGACAGCACATGCAGTACATGGGTAAGCATTGTGCGCATGCATCATGCTAGCTCACACTTCCTTCTCTACTAGGTTTTCAAAACAGGCTACCGTTTCTCGCCACTCCTCTCATCGGTTTCCCGCCTCTTCTCCCATTGTTTTCCTGCTACCAGTGTCAGTGCTCATTGAAGGCTAGCGGCGACACACCGGCCATGTAAAATATCCCAGACAGTTTCTAAAAGCACAAATGTGTGTGATAGGAGGGAGTAGGTCCCATAGGGTGACCAGCATGAAACGCCTTAATGGCAAGGAGGCAATTCTTATCAGCAAGGGTCGGCTTCCCATCCGCTAGCCTAGTCGAATAGAACGCAGAAGTTAAGTGTGCTCGGGCTGGAGTAATCCAAGGATGGGTGACCCGGTCGGAAGTTGCATATCTCAAGCTTCATGTAAATGCCATGACACGGTCATTATAGAGATATATTATATCTCTATAGTGACCTATCATGGCAATTATATAAACCTTGGGATCCTTGTTTTGCTAATTTGTAGACTATGTTTTTATGGGTTATTTTCTGCTCTAAAAAAATTAAAGAATGATTGACTTGACCTGTCATGGTGATTATATAAACCTACTATGCTTTTATGGGTTATTTTTTCCTCTAAAAAATTAAAGAATGATTGACTTGACCTGCCATGGTGATTATATAAACCTACAATGCTTTTATGGGTTATTTTTTCCTCTAAAAAATTAAAGAATGATTGACTTGACCTGTCATGGCGATTATATAAACCTTTTTCAGGTTGCATGTAGGGTATAGGGGGCAGGGTGTTCTTCTCGAGCATGTCTCCCTTGTGCGGCTTATAGACGCGGCACATATCTGTGCGCTCCCGGAGGTATATATACTATCCTTTACCGACAATTAGGGGGCCCCACACAATCTCTCCCTTTGACCCAACGAGAAGGGTTTGACCATGATGGTTTCCTATTGATACTAGTAAGGTACACGTGCATTGCACGCATGAGATTTGTTAAACAAATTATGAATAAATACCACACTATAGCATGTAAGCTTTGAGTCATATATGCATGATGTAGATGTTCATTTAATTCTTATAGTTCATCTCATCCTAAATCAATTACTTTTATAAAAAATCTATTTTAGGATTCATGGAATTGTGCATTGTAAAGGTAAAAACAAAAAGTGACAATTCATTTAGAAAAAAAGTTTGGGCAATTAAGATATGGAAGATTCTAGAGAACAAAGGAGAAGTGCTTGTGTTTTGAGGTTTGTGCATTATGCTTAAGTTCAACTGTCGGTGTCAAAACCGGCGGATCTCGGGTAGGGGGTCCCGAACTGTGCGTCTAGGTCGGATGGTAACAGGAGGCAGGGGACACAATGTTTTACCCAGGTTCGGGCCCTCTCGATGGAGGTAAAACCCTACGTCCTGCTTGATTAATATTGATGATATGGGTAGTATAAGAGTAGATCTACCACGAGATTAGAGAGGCTAAACCCTAAAAGCTAGCCTATGGTATGATTGTTGTTTGTCCTACGGACTAAAACTCTCCGGTTTATATAGACACCGGAGAGGGCTAGGGTTACACAGAGTCGGTTACAATGGTAGGAGATCTACATATCCATATCGCCAAGCTTCCCTTCCACGCCAAGGAAAGTCCCTTCCGGACACGGGACGAAGTCTTCAATCTTGTATCTTCATAGTCCAGGAGTCCGGCCGAAGGTATAGTCTGGCTATCCGGACACCCCCTAATCCAGGACTCCCTTAGTAGCCCCCGAACCAGGCTTCAATGACGACGAGTCCGGCGCGCAAATTGTCTTCGGCATTGCAAGGCGGGTTCTTCTCCAAATTCCGTGTACCTGTTGAATAGTGTCCGGTTTCTTGTAAATGTAGTGCTCCTTGGCTTCTACGCCCAATAATGGCCGTTTTCCACGTGTCAAACGAATACAAAAATTTAGGGTGTTTTTATATTTACACCCCTAGCCGCATGAATGAGCCGCCTATTTAAGGGGACGAGGATTTAGATCCAAACCACACCTTCTCCCTTCCGCGAGTATTCATCAAAGCGTATCCGACAGAGGTCCATTCTATCCTGGCCGGCCGCCGCAGCTCCTCCTCTCGCCCTTCCAGCCCTCAGCCTGGAGATTGGAAGAGGTGCTCCATCCCGCACAGCGAGCTAGTGAAGCTCCAGACCAAGGGATTTCTCCCCCCGGCCTATATGGTCCCAGTTCGAGCCGGACTTGCCACCTATAATGGCGGAGAGCAAGCGGAGGGCGCCCCCAATCCCTCCAAAGGAGAGCGGGTATTCCTTGCCTCTTACTTAATAAGAGGACTTGGATTTCCAATTCACCCGTTTCTCCGGGGGCTTCTGGAGTTCTATGGCCTCCAGCTGCACAACCTCATGCCTGCCTCCATATTGCATATCGCGGGCTTCATAGCCCTTTGCGAGCTGTTTTTGGGCTGCGAGGCTCATTTCGCACTGTGGAAAAGGCTATTCTGCCTTGTGCCCCACTCTAAGGAGGGGTCAATATATCAAGTGGGCGGAGCCGAAGTGTGGCGCATCGCTGGGACCGGATATCTATCTGACACCCCAAAGAAGGCGTCCGAAGACTGGCCTTCGGAATGGTTTTATATAGAGGACGTCCTGCTGCCGGATCCTGTCCGGATCGGCCTCCCTAAGTTCGACAGTGCTCCCCTAAAGAAGCGCCTAAGCTGGCGTCCACGGAGCCCTCAAAGGGAAAGTGCAGGGACGTCATTTACCTGATGGGCTGGATAAGATTGTTAGCTCACTCTGGACTGACCATGATCGGGGTCATGGCCGCATGCATCATGCGAGGGGTGCAGCCGCTTCAATATAGAGGCTTCCCCATGTGGGGCTTCAACGGGGAGGACGACGCCACCCGCTACGGCCGTAAGGGGCCGGATTCGGCTGCCGCTCTAATAAAGACCTTGTCCGCTTTGTACAAGGGAGAAGAGGAGGAATTTCTCCGCATCAACCCACGGGGTGGATTTTTTATGTACAATCCCCCAAGTTGGGTAAGTGGACACTTTTACTTGTCCATCCGTTTTATATTCCCATTGTTAAATTTTCAGTCTAACGACTTCAACGCAGGAACTGCGCCAGGATGTTAAAGAAATAAATAGCCCTCCTCCACAACCCGAGGATCCGGGACGGTCCCTCGACCCGGCCTCTCAAGATGATCCGGACTTATCTGTGGAGCTGATTGATGGAGTGTTTCATCAATTGAGCAAGGACAATGCCTTGGTGGCCATTACGGCCGATTATCCAGGGCTACTCCCAGCCTCGCAGGTAACTGAGACCGAAGTCCCAGCACTTTGAAAAGGGATCTGTCCTTGCGTGTTTTTGATTGCCGTGTGACAATCGTGTTTTGCAGGGAGGTCCTTGAGACGGGAGGCCGAGCCTGCGGCGACTAGCCAACGAGGGGCGGCAAGGCCCCGCGAGCTGAAAAGAAGTGCGGTCTGGACTGAGGCACCGGCGCAAAGGTATAGCACGCCGCCTTATTCCCAGGTGTTATTCCTTCGAGGCATATTAACGCTTGTGCTCTCTTCAGGATGAAGAGACCTTGCCGGACTATATCCGGAGAGGCTGCCAATCGCGCCTCCACCAGCCAGGCTCCAAAGCCTGGTCCGGAAGCAGAGGCGAACACGAGGCACGCACCGGACGCTCCTCCGACGGAGGATGCGGACAGGCTGTCTGCCACCAATTCCGAGGTGGAGAGTACCATGAATCACAGGCATCGCCGCACAGTTCTTCGCGACGCTTGTTTCTCCCAAGAGGCATTGGATGCCTTCAATTCGGGAGATGCATACCTCCGTGCCGCTCAAAATGGTCTAGCCAGAGCCACGGAGCAGTATGTGAAAGACATACGGGTAAGAAAATATTGGTAATTATATATATACCAGTAGCCCCCGAGACATGAAACAGTTAGAATGACTGTTTTAAGGATCATTTGTTATGCAGGTTCTTACAGAAAAGAATACCCTACTGTCCTAGGAGCTGGAAGAGTGCAAAGCCCAACTTGAGGCCGCACTAGCCGCGGCAGGGGAGCCCAAGGAGACCCCCTCTAGTAATATACGCTTCGAAAGATAAGTATTTTGCGAAGTGCAGCGCGGGTGCAAATCTAACAAATGAAATTGCAGATGGCGCCGGATTAAATCCGGAAGTGCAACAACTCCGACGCCAGCTAAAGGCTGGTGAGAGTGTGCTGACAAAGGTGAGGCGGGAGAAGAACGATCTCCAAGATGCCAACACCAAGATGGGCGTTGAACTGAAGGACGTTCGTGCCCAGCTGTCGGACTCTGTGAAGGAGAATCAGCGGCTTCGACGCGGCATATATAGTAAGTGCTTAAACGAACTTTGAAAAAAAAAGAGTTCAACGAGGAAGTCGACTAACAAAGTAATGTATGTAGGTATGCTAACAGGTCGTCCTGCAGAGGAAATGCCCGGTTCTACGGGTGACCTTCTTCCCGAGCTCTCACAACTGCACGAGCGAGTTCGGCAGGTGATGCAAGGCGTCGCCTAGGCCTTGTGGCCATCCGTCTCCATGCCCGAAGGCCTTGGAGAGCTTGTAGAGAAGCTGAAGGGAGCGCGACAGCTCTTTCGATTGTGGAAGATGTCGGCCTGCTGTCAAGGCGCCAGGGAGGCCTGGGCCATGGTGAATACGCGGTACACGAAGGCTGACCCAAACCACATGGCCGAGGTCGGACCCGTAGGGCCCGATGGGAAGGAGATCCCTGTGAGCTTAGTATACGGCCAAGTAGAATTGGCCGCAAAGTATTCCCAACAGACTGTAAACTAGACAGCCTGTTAGATGGTATTGAAGAGGAATACAATCAGTCAGATTGACTATGTAATTTTAATTGACATGTGTAATGCCTTCTAGCCGGATTGTAGATCGTTTGTCATGGCCGACCTTTTCACTTCAACCTCGGGACCTGATGGTCCGGAGTGTGTCCGAATACCCTCACGGTTATATAAGAACCGGGGTATGCATGGAGACCAGGCGTAGGGGTCATTAGTGCTTGAACAGACAAGTGCCCAACTAGTTATGTTATATTACATGGTTAGTAAGAAACATCTTCCAGGGAGAATAGTTCCGTTAGGGGTTCCTTTCCCTGGGAGGCATGCCCTAAAGTGCATGTCCGTTCTCCGAAAAGAGACGTGGGGAAAACATCTGGGGGCGTATAGATAAATAAGTGAAAGAAAAGATCATCTTTAGTTCACCGACCGAATATTCCCTTAAGAATGCTAGCTTTCGGCTTCACCCAGTCTGAGGTACACATCCGGCTGACCCGGCAGTAACAATCGCAGAGGTGCTCCCTTTACCACCTAGCCGAACAATCGGGAATGTAGGGGTAAGCACTGGAGCCAGGCAACCCAGCTTGGCCAAAACTTAAGTCATATCGATGCATATAATGGTGAATAAAAGGTACATGTGGAAGTGTGACACATGTGTTGGGCATGAAGCCCATATAAATAAGCTTCTGTTTAAAGAAGCCCCCAGGTTTAATGAGCGCGGATAGCGCGTCACTTTATGAGCCTTTGAAGGCTATAAGAGAAAGAGAGGAGAAGGAGAGAAATGTAAGACATGAAGTATATAAAAAATGGACAGAGGAAGGAGATGAACACAGAGTCCGGCGCTAGGCATAGAATCTTCGGAGACGGGCTACGTTCCATGGGTTCGGCTCGAGTCGGTTATCCGATGCATCTCGCAGGCGGTACACTCGACCAGTCAGGACTTGGTCAATTATGAAGGGACCTTCCCACTTGGGCTTGAGTTTGTCCTTTTTCTTGTCCAGCAAGCGTAGAACTAATTCGCCAATGTTGTAATTTTTGGACCGTACTTCTCTACTTTGGTATCTTCGAGCCTGTTGTTGATACAATACGGAACGGGCTTTTTCCATGTCTCGCTCTTCCTCCAAGGTGTCCAAACTGTACTGCCGATCGTGCTCGGCTTCTCTTTCTTCGTACATGCACACTCGAGGTGAGTCATGAATTATGTCGAACGGAAAAACTGCCTCTGCGCCGTACACCATGAAGAATGGTGTGTATCCGGTGGTGCGATTCGGCGTGGTCCACAGCCCCCAGAGTACGGAGTCGAGCTCCTCTACCCAGTGCGTATTAGATTCCTTAAGGGACCGCACTAATCTGGGTTTGATGCCGCTCATGATAAGACCATTTGCACGTTCGACCTGGCCGTTGGTTTGTGGGTGATAGACGGAAGCATAATCGAGCTTGATGCCCATGTTTTTGCACCAGAGTTTTACCTCATCGGCCATAAAGTTCATGCCGTTATCAGTGATGATGCTGTGGGGGACGCCGTAATGGTGTACGACCCCGGATATAAAGTCTATCACCGGTTCGGATTCGGCCGTCTTAACAGGCTTGGCTTTTATCCATTTGGTGAACTTATCCACCATGACCAGTAAGTATTTTTTTCTTGTGGATTCCGTCTTTAAGGGGTCCAACCATGTCAAGCCCCCAGACCGCGAAGGGCCAAGTGATGGGGATAGTTTGGAGGGCGGTGGGTGGCATATGGCTTTGGTTTGCAAAAAGCTGGCAACCGACGCATCGTTGGACTAAGTCCTGGGCATCTGCCCGGGCCGTCGGCCAATAAAAGCCTGTACGGAAGGCCTTGCTTACAAGGGACCGAGCTGCAGCGTGATGTCCGCCGAGTCCGGCATGAATTTCAGCCAGGAGGTTCCGCCCTTCCTCTTCGGAGATGCACCTTTGAAGGACTCCGGTAGTGCTTTTCTTATAAAGCTCTCCCTCATGGACTTTATAGGCTTTAGATCGCTGCACTATGCAGCGTGCCTCATTTTGGTCCTCAGGGAGTTCCTGCCTGGTAAGGTAGGCGAGGAATGGTTCTGTCCATGGGGTGATGACGGCCATTATTACGTGGGCTGAAGGTGTTATTTCATTGGCAGAGCCTCCAATTGTGTCAGAGTGTTCGGTGTCGGGCAGTGCGGTTGGGTCCGCGCTATAATTTCCGGGTTCCCCTTCCCATACTACGGATGGCTTGAACAACCTTTCCAGGAAGATGTTGGGGGGGACTACATCGCGTTTTGCGCCGATGCGTGCCAGGACATCTACCGCCTGATTATTTTCCCGGGCTATATGGTGAAATTCGAGCCCTTCGAACCGAGCCGACATTTTTAGGACGGTGTTGCGATAAGCTGCCATTTTTGGATCTTTGGCATCAAATTCTCCATTTATTTGGGATATTGCGAGGTTCGAATCCCCGCACACCTCTAGGCGTTGAAAGCCATGGATACTGCCATCCGGAGACCATGTAAAAGGGCCTCATATTCGGCTGCATTGTTGGAGTCTGTGTACATTATCTGGAGTACGTATTGAACTGTGTCTCCTGTGGGGGACGTCAAAAGGACGCCAGCCCCTAGACCGGCCAACATTTTTGAGCCGTCGAAGTGCATGACCTAGTTTGAATATGTGCCATAATCTTTAGGGAGTTCGGCCTCCGTCCATTCTGCGACAAAGTCGGCCAAAACTTGCGAGTTGATAGCTCGCCGTGGCTTGTAAGTTATGTCAAACGGGAGGAGCTCAATATCCCATTTTGCAATCCGGCCCGTCGCGTCACGGTTGTTTATAATATCGTGAAGTGGCACTTCCGAGGCTACTGTTATTGAACACTTTTGAAAGTAGTGTCGCAGCTTCCAGGATGCCATAAATACCGCGTACACAATCTTTTGATAATGCGGGTACCGTGACTTGCACGGAGTAAGGACAGTGGACACGTAATAGACCGGCTTTTGAAGGGGGAATTTGTGTCCGTCCGTTTTTCGTTTGACGACGAGCACTGCGCTTACAACCTGATGGGTTGCTGCAATGTATAATAGCATTGGTTCGCCAATGTTTGGCGCGGCCAGGACTGGGTTTGTTGCCAAGATGGCTTTTATTTCGTCGAGTCCGGCCGTGGCTGCATCCGTCCACTCGAAGTGTTCGGTGCGCCGAAGTAGGCGGTAAAGGGGTAGTGCCTTTTCTCCTAGGCGGGAGATAAAGCGGCTTAGAGCTGCCACGCATCCAGTTAATTTTTGTATTTGTTTGAGGTCCTTCGGGATATCCAATTATGACAGAGCTCAGATATTGGCTGGATTTTCTTCAATTCCTCTACCGGATACAATGAAGCCCAAGAACTTTCTGGCTGGAACATCGAAAACGCATTTTTCTGGGTTGAGCTTGATGTCGTATGTTCGGAGGTTATCGAATGTTAGCCTCAAGTCGTCTACTAGAGATTCGACATGTCATGTTTTAACGACCACATCATCTATGTATGCCTCCACTGTTTTGCCGATCTGGTTTGCCAGACATGTCCGAATCATGCGCTGATATGTTGTGCCGGCGTTTTTGAGCCCAAAGGGCATTGTGTTGAAGCAGAATGGGCCGTATGGTGTGATGAATGCCGTTGCGGCTGGGTCTGACTCTGCCATCTTTATTTGATGGTAGCCGGAGTATGCGTTGAGGAAACACAACGAATCGTGTCCTGCGGTAGCGTCGATAATTTGATCGATGCGGGGGAGAGGGAAGGGATCCTTTGGGCAAGCCGTGTTAAGGTCTTTAAAATCAACGCACAGGCGCCAAGATTTGTCCTTTATTGGTACCATCACCAGGTTTGCTAGCCAGTCTGGATGTTTTATGTCTTTGATGAATCTGGCCTCCAATAGCTTGGCTAGTTCCTCTCCCATGGCATGTCTCTTAGGTTCGGAAAAACGCCGAAGAGCCTGTTTGACTGGCTTGAATCCTTTTAGAATATTTAAGCTGTGTTCGGCCATCCTGCGTGGGATTCCTGGCATGTCTGAAGGGTGCCAGGCGAAAATGTCCCAGTTCTCTCGTAGGAACTCTCGCAGTGCGGCGTCTACATCAGGGTTTAACTGTGCCCTGATGGAAGCTATTTTATTGGGGTCCATTGGATGGACGTGGAATTTGACTATTTCGTCCGCCGGTTTAAAGGAGGTGGACTTGGATCTTTTATCGAGTATCACATCGTCCCTATTTACCGTGGAGCGCAGCGCAGTCAGTTCCTCAGCCGCTAGGGCTTCGGATAGCGCCTCGAGGGCCAGTGCGGCTGCCTTGTTTTCGGCGCGGAGTGCTATGTCCGGATCACTAACGAGAGTGATGATTCCGTTAGGCCCGGGCATCTTAAGCTTCATGTACCCGTAATGGGGTATTGCTTGGAAGACTGTAAACGCTTCCCGCCCTAGCAGAGCGTGATATCTTCTACTGAACGGGGCCACCTGGAACGCGACCTCTTCGGACCTGTAATTATCCGGCGTGCCAGACACCACATCTAGTGTGATTTTTCCTATATAGCGCGCTTCCCGAATGGGGATTATTCCTCTAAAGGTTGTGCGGCTTCGCTCAATGCGGTTCCAGCCTATTTCCATTTTTGAAGGGTTTCCTCATAAATGAGGTTCAATCCGCTGCCGCCATCCATGAGTACCTTGGTAAGACGAAAGTCGTCCACTATTGGACTGAGGACCAATGCAGCTGGTGCTCGGGCTGTTCGGAATTTAGGTTCATCACTGGTGTTAAAAGTAATAGCCGTGTCACTCCATGGGTTTATTGTTGCTACTTGGTAGACTTCGGCACGGCTGCGGAGTGTTCTTTTTCGCATATTATTTGATGCGAAAGTCTCGAAGACTGTTAATACCGTACTGGTTTCTCTGGGGTGGCTTTCTGTGCCTTCTGGAATTAGAAGATCTTCGCCAATTTTTGCCACCTGCCGGAGTATCCAACATGCTCTGAGGCTGTGAGTTGGTGTGGCGCCCTCTGCGCTGTGGATTTTACAGGGTCCATTAAGCCATCCTTCCAGTACGTTTCCGTGCCCTGTAGAGGGCTTTTGCTTTTTGGTATTAAACCCGGGTGTCTGGCGATGATGCACCCTTTTGTTTCGGACTGGGTTTGTATTTAGGGCCAGATTGTCCCAAAATTTTATTTCGGTTTTCCAGGCGCTTTCCATCGCACAGTACTTTCGTACTATGGACGCCAAGTCAGCGAAGCGTGTAATATCACGGCGACTTATGGTGTTGAGGATTCCCTTGTCCGTGCAATTATTGCAGAAGAATAAAATTGCGTCTTCCTCGCGGCAGTCCTTTATCCTGTTCATAACCAGGAGGAATCTGGCCCAGTAATGATGTACTGTTTCTTCGGGCTCTTGCCTAATTTGGGATAGATCGCTTATGTATGGGTGGGTGGGCGGAATGAAATCCGAAACCTCACCCAATCTGAGACCCAGGGGCCAAGGAGTTTCCGAACTCAGAAGTTTGGGTTCTTGGATGCTATCCAATGAATCTAGCCCGTCACCTGACTTTAAGTTCAGGTCTTGAGTGATGTCCTCCCCTCCGCGGTATCCGACTTGGAGGGATCGGGAATCCGGGCATATCTAGTCCTTAAGATAGATGAAGGGTCGCCGCACTGTCCCTCAACCACGGCAACGTGATGGGTGACCTGGGGGGAGTTAATCTTTCTCAGATCGGGTTTAGACCCAATCTGGTCGTAATCCGTAGCGACTCCCAGGGCGGCGAAGTGATCCAAGAGCTCGTTTAGGGAAGAGAGCTCCATTGGATCTAGCTGCTCGACGAATTCCGAGCTGACGTGAAGATTGCTTTCGATGACCCGAGAGGTCATCATCGGCGCAGCAGCCGAACAGGCGGTCATAAGGAAACTGCCTAGCCGGAGAGTTTGGCCGACAGCCAAAGCTCCCTTAGCAATGGTGCCGTCTTTAAAGACAGGATGAGGCATCCTTCCTGATGGCGACGGCACAGAGGAACTCTCAATGAAAGCACCAATGTCGGTGTCAAAACCGGTGGATCTCGGGTAGGGGGTCCCGAACTGTGCGTCTAGGTCGGATGGTAACAGGAGGCAGGGGACACTATGTTTTACCCAGGTTCGGGCCCTCTCGATGGAGGTAAAACCCTACATCCTGCTTGATTAATATTGATGATATGGGTAGTACAAGAGTAGATCTACCATGAGATCAGAGAGGCTAAACCCTAAAAGCTAGCCTATGGTATGATTGTTGTTCGTCCTACGGACTAAAACTCTCCGGTTTATATAGACACCGGAGAGGGCTAGGGTTACACAGAGTCTGTTACAATGGTAGGAGATCTACATATCTGTATCGCCAAGCTTGCCTTCCACGCCAAGGAAAGTCCCTTCCGAACACGGGACGAAGTCTTCAATCTTGTATCTTCATAGTCCAGGAGTCCGGCCGAAGGTATAGTCCGGCTATCCGGACACCCCCTAATCCAGGACTCCCTCATCAACCATGGAGTCTTCTAGATTGTAAATGTGGTAGAATCCGGTGGAATGTAGATGATATCCAACAGCCAGTAGTGCTCGGATTTGCCATCCCTGTACCATCGGATTGGCTTCATCCAATGACCAACTTTCAAAGTTATTCGCACACTATATAGGTGTATAGATGTATAGATATATATAGATGTGTCCCATGCTAGACCAAATAAAGTTTGAGCGCATGCGTGGAACGAACCCCCCCCCCCCCCCCCCCCCCCCCCCCGCCGCCTCGAAGTTGGGAAACTAACAACGTACGTATTGAACCAGGCTTGCAGTCGGGTACGGTGTTTGGTTTGTAATGTAGTTGGTGGCCCATCGAAATTGTGCATTTGGGATTTAAACACATCACACACCACCGTACCCATACATATTTTCATACCGCATGTAGTGTATATGGGGTCTTCTGATCGACCACGTCTCCCTTGTGCGTTTTTTGTGACGACACGCATATCGGTGGGCTCCTCGAGTGTATATATAGCATCTCTTTGACCGGTAATGAGGGGTATGTGTTGGCCATGAATGGAATCCTCCTATTCATGTTTGGGCCGGTCATGATCACATGTCGCTCAACCAAAGCTCGAGCTCATGCATTGTCAGGATTCCCTCCCACATGCTCGGATTACGGGGTTTGACCTACATCAAACCCTGTGTATCTCGTCCTTAACTACCTTGCCTTCATGGTTGTTGTCTGTATCGAGAGGTAGGCACCACATCTAAATTGCACATTTTTCCATATTGAAAACACACATCACCCCTTCCCAACGTACATCATTTTGGGCCGCATGCAAGAGGTGCTGGTTTTGTGGTCCCTCTCGTGCGATCTTTATGATGGTTCAATCTATTGGACCAAGCGGTTTATCGACAACAACAACTGTCATTTGACCAAACGATAGATTGATTGGTCCATCTTATGGTAGGTCATGGCGACATGCATGTATGACCAAAGTATCGATCATTACGTGCATCCGCCCCGCTGACACGAAGTGGGAGGTGGTGGGCCAAGCATCCTAGCTAGGTACAACATTATGTCATTCTATATATATATATATATATACAGCCGGTCTATTCTGATAATATTATCAGAATAGTTATTCTGATAACACTTCCGCACTGCACGCTTTAATGCAAGTGCACGTCATTGTTTGAACTAGGTGTGCTGCAGTACTCACACGAGTGAACTTCGTGTCGGAAAAAACTGCACGCAGTGTATTTCCGGTACTGTTTTCGCTCTAGTTTTTTTAACCATTTGTCAGAACAAGGCATGTAATATATCATTGAAAAGCTATGGATTAGACGCAACTTCGCCATGTTGAACACTTTTCGAGATTCCTCACGGTTTAAGAGCAGTTTTCAAAATGGTGCGGCCCACAACGAGTGGCAGCGAGCATTTTTCGCATTTTTTTCTAAACCGCTCGTCAGAATGAAGCAAATGACACACCGTTGGATAGATATCATCGAGGCGCATCTTTTTCATATCTATTTCTTTCTCTAATTCGTTACGGTTTAAGAGCAGTTTCAAATTTACTAAGTCGCGGAATTCTGTTTTTCAAATTTTTTTAAATTTTCGGTACTGTTTTCGCTCTATTTTTTTAACCGTTTGTCGAAAAAAGGCGTGTAATATGTCGTTGGAAAGCTATGGACAAGGCGCAACTTTCACATGTAGAAATTGTTTTGAAATTCCTTACAGTTTTAAGTTAATTTTGAAAATCGTGTGGCAGACGACAAATGGCAGCGGCCATTTTTTGTGAAATTTTTACAAACCGGTCGTCGAAATGATTCAAATGATATGCTGCTGGAAAGGTCTCGATGAGACGCAACTTTTTCATCTAGAACATTCTCTCTAATTCCTTACGGTTTAAGAGCAGTTTTAAATTTACCGAAATGCGGACACTCTGTTTTTCGCGACACCCAAATCGACGTGGGTACTTCATCTGACTAAAAACCGCACTGCATCGGACGAAAAACCGCACTGCATCAGACGTGTTAGAGAACGGCATGATTTATTTTATTCAAACATATTTTTTTTCAAGGACGAGAAATTAGAGTGCACTTCACATCGGGTGTAAATGAACCACAACACTATCAAGAAGTGAACCGCATTACTTTTTTGTGGTACGTAAATCTTCCTAAGCGAGGTGGAGTGCACTTCATGTCAAGTGTTGGTGAACCACAAGACTATGAAAAGTGAACCTCGAGACTACCATAAACGGGTCGTACTGCATCAGACAGAAAACCGCACTTATTTAGACTAAAAACTGCACTTCATAGGACAGACAAGTGCACTGCATGATTTTTTTTCTGGGACGTAATTTTTCCCAAATGAGATGGAGTGCACTTCTTTAGACTAAAACCTCCACTTCATCAGACTGACAAGTGCACTGCATGATTTCTTTTTTGTGGGACGTAATTTTTTCCAAACGAGATGGAGTGCACTTCACGCTGAGCATTGGTGAACCGCAATACTACCTCGAGACTACCAAATTTTCCAAAACGAGGTGAAGTGCACTTGACATCAAGCGTTGGGCCTGGAAGTGGACCGCAGGGACAGAGCGAGTGAACTACATCTAATAAGAAGTGAGATGCTTTGAGATGTTCTTGTTTTGTGTTTGCCAAGTGGACCACGGAAAAGTTATATAGCGAATAGCGCAAGAGAACAAAGTGAGCTACAAAGCATACACAACTACTGATAGTTTTACACAACCACACACCCATACATATCGGCACTCTCCACTGGCCGAACCACACAAAATTCTACGGGGTTCACTTTCACTAACCATCGTGGTAATGAAGTGCAGTTTTTACAATGAACTAATGAAGTGCAGTTTTCAACAACAACAAAATTGAGGAACGGGCCATCCAGCCGAACTACACCACTTCACCTTTCCTACAAAAATAAGTAGAATGAACGTCAATAGCAAACAGGACTTCATTTGGACTTTTTTCTATTTAGAAAAGCACAAAAATCAATGAAATGCAGAAGAGCACTATGTGTCTCCTGATGCTCTACTCGCCATGTTTGCAGTAGGCCGCTGGGAAGGGCGATGCAGTGGGGAGAGGAGGCCCATGGAACCTCCAGATAGGCCCAGCGCGCTGCATAGGATGCGCACGCGAGCTGCACAGGATGCGCCCGTGAGCTGCACCCCAAGCGAGTGAAATACAAAATGACTAAAAAATCACTGTGGCATGTAGCCACCACAACGAAACTGCAATCCTGCCTGATTCCCGATCTACACTGCACGAGGAGTCGCAGCGCACTACATGCCCACGGCCGTGCTGCTCCAGCGACAGAGGATGGGAGGTGGAAGAGGGGGACCGAGGGGCGGTGACCCAGGAACTCGGCGGCACCTGCGCGGGTACCTGGGGCACGACCTGACCGGGAGAGCCTGGATCCATCGTCGGAGGTTGAGGCTGATGCGCTCATTGGTGCGATGGGGGTGGGGCCTGGCAGCGCGGCGGTATTGCCCAGCACCGCAGGGAGGTAGTGAAGGGGGAGGGGGCGGGGGCGGATCCCACCGGATCCCACGAGGACGACGACGCTAGAGGCGGACCCCACCGGATCCCACGGGGACGACGACGCTAGAGGCGGATCGGATCCGGCACCGGGAGAGGTTGCGGTGGTGGTACAACCACCATGGATGGGGAGGAGGAGGGGTTGTTCTGGTCAACGGAGCAGGGGGCGGTGGCCATCCAGGAGAAGTAGGGGGCGGCGCCACGGGAAAGTGTTGCAGGGGAGGAGGTGGAGCGTGGTGGTAGGTGGCGGGGTAGGGCTCCGGCGACGCGCGGCGGGGGCGGGGCTCCGGCGGTGCGGGTTGGAAGAAGGAGGTCAGCCGCATCGCAGGGAGGGGCCGACACGGGGTGGGAGGTAGGAGGTCGTCGGGATGGCGCCGCGGCGGCGTGGGGGGAAGGAGGTGGGGCGACGGCGTGGGCGAAGATGGCGGCTAGGCCCCGCAGGGGAGGAAGGTGGTGCGGCGGCGCGGGCAGGGAGGTGGTCTGGTGGTGAGGGAGGGGGGTGGGGGTGTGGAGCAGGGGGGAGCGAGGGGTGGAGGAGGGGATAAGGCGGGGTGGGTTCTGTTTTTTTTTTCATTGCATCCGTAGTTTGGTCGTGGTTAGTTTGTAGCTACAGGTGGGTCCGGGTGTTATCAAAATAAGCTCCGGTGTTATCATAATAAGACTCTTAAGGGTGTTATGATAATAGACCCACCCTATATATATATATATATATTCAAGGGTGCTTTCGGGTTTGCGAGGCAGGTGCCACCAAAGTTATGCATTGTGTATTTAAAGTTTTAAACATCCCCAATGTTCCTACATATATTTGGCCACTTCCAGGTGGTTCTTGACTTCTGGCCCCTCTCATCGATCTTCGACGACGCACCCAACCGTGGGCCCACGCGGTCAAAGTTGTGCGTTGGAATTTTGAACATCACGGACCACCCTTTTCACTCATATATATTTGGGCCACATGTTGGTGTGGTTGTCTTCTGACCCTCTCTAACGTTATATTTTGCTGCAAAGACTCTGATGACGCTCAACGGACATGGGTATAATATCTTAACCATGTGCGATACAAGTGCGTTGTGAATCACCACGCCCGCGCAAGCACGAGCAAAGGTGCAAGTACTGGCTCAACCGTGTGCGATGCACGTGCGCTGTAAAATCACCACGCCCGTGCAAGCGCGAGCAAAGGGTGGAGGTACTGGTTTAACCGTGTGCGATGCAAGTGCGCTATAAAACCACCACCTGTCCAAGCTAAAGGAGGGTAAGTTTATTTGGAAATTAGGACGAACCATGTCCGATAGACCAACTAGCTAGAAATATAAAAACAAACTACCCGCCTTGAGCATTGCAAAAATCGGCGGTTCCGCGCCACTTTTCCATATTATCATACACGCATATTGTTATTGGACTGTGTGTGATCTTGGGCACTCCTTCCCTGCATCAATTCCTTTACCCAAATTTTACTAGTCGCCGTACTTCAACCGTCACCCACACTCCTCCAGCACTGACCTTATAGTAAAATTGCAGTAGCCGAGGCATTTGAACCGTTGCCCTCCCTCGTCCACCACCATCTCCACTCACCATTACTAAAATTTTCAGTAGCCGCGACGTATCCTCAAACACTAACCCCCCTCCACAATCCCCCCCCCCCCCCCCCCCCCCCCCCCCCCCCCCCCTAGCACGTGACCGCCGCCGCCAACCCCTGTCGGTCTGCCCGTTCCTCCTAGCTTAGATAATAAAGTTCAGGTTACCCAGCGATTCCCATACCATGTCCCCACTCCCCTGAGTTTTTAGATGAGGCCTGCGATCTCCCTCCCTCCCGCCAGATCCACATCCCCTGCTCCAGAATGTCGTAGCCTAAGCTCGACCATGTATCCCGAGGAGCTCGACAAGCGTTCGGCCAAGAATAGGTTTATCATGGCCTCTCCGGCGGACGTTGGCGAGGTGGCCGCCGTTCGCCACGACCTGTCGATCCCGGAGCAACACGTCACCGCGGAAGCCGGCGAAGACATTGACTACGTTGCCATGCCGAAGGCTTCATGTCAGCGAGCTACCGTATTACTGTATCTTGGGAAAGCTGGCTACGACATCAAGCTCGTCCACAGCGACGGCTTCACGCGGGCCCTGTCACAGGTTAAGTGGTCCATCCCCAACCCCTCTGGTTCAACCGCTGTCGATCTCTTGGACAGCCCTGCCGCCGATCTCCTCCACCAAGCGGTCAAGGATTTGCGAGCCTTAAATGCAATCGAGCCCATTGTCATTTCTGAAGGACACGTTCTACGGCGGCGGCTTGGGATCCTCAATTGCCAAGTCAGATCTCATCAACCATGACCATGACCATGACCACGACCATGAGGAGGGCACCCATGAAGGTTCTTCCAAGGTGAAACAGCCCATCTGTGACATCAGAGAGCGCACCATGGGTCTGTGCTCTTCCAACTGGAAGGATCCCATCCATGGAATGTGAGGCAACATTCTATCAGCAAACCTTACCTTTTCTAGCTTGCCAACCCGTACCCTTTGTTGTAGTAGCTTTTTTCGTGCAGTGCTTTAACTGTGTCGTGTTTAATTGTTTTAGTTATGCAAAAATGTATTGTTCAATAGGGCTATGTGATGTTTAAGTATGAATTGTCCACTTCAGTTTCACGAATGGCTATATTTGGTTGTTTATAGTGAGTAGATGCCTTTTTTATCTGCATTTGGTTGTTAGGTTGGTTGGAGTGAGCATTTTTCCGGTTATCGAGCAGATGCCTTGTTTGTATGTATTTGGTTCTTAGTTTGGTTGCAGTGAGCATTTGTCCAGTTATCAAGTAGATGCCTTGTTTATCTGTATTTGGTTGTTAGGTTGCTTTTTTTAGCATTTGTCCAGTTATCAAGCAGATGCATTGTCTATCTCTATTTGTCCAATGAAGCAGCTCAGACCAATCTTACATGCCCACGCACATGAGACCGGTTCCACCGACTGACATGCAAATTGTTTTGCATAAAGGTGGCTGGCGGGTGTCTATTTCTCCTACTTTTGTTGAATCAAATTTGACTACGGCCGGTCCTTGAAGAAGGTTAAAACAGCAAACTTGATAATCACCATTGTGGTTTTGCGTAGTTAAGAACGGTTCTTGCTAGAAGCCAGTAGCAGCCACATAAAACTTGCAACAACAAAGTAGAGGACGTCTAACTTGTTTTTGCAGGGCATGTTGTGATGTGATATGGTCAAGATATGATGTGATTGAGGGAGTCCAGGATTATGGGGTCCTCGGGCATCCGGCCTATGTGATGTGGGTTGGACAGATGGGCCATGAAGATACAAGATAGAAGGCCTTCCCTTGTGTCCAGATGGGACTCTCCTTGGCGTGGAAGGCAAGCTTGCATGCCTGCAGGTCGACTCTAGAGGATCCCCGGGTACCGAGCTCGAATTCGCCCTATAGTGAGTCGTATTACAATTCACTGGCCGTCGTTTTACAACGTCGTGACTGGGCAATCATAATCATATGGGCTAGACATCTAGGGTTTAGCCATTACGATCTCGTGGTAGATCAACTCTTGTAACCTCTATACTCATCAAAGTCAAACAAGCGGGAAGTAGAGTATTACCTCCATCAAGAGGGCCCGAACTTGGGTAAATATCGTGTCCCCTGTCTCATGTTACCATCGATCCTTAGACGTACAGTTCGGGACCCCCTACCCGAGATCTGCCGGTTTTGACACCGGCATTGGTGCTTTAATTGAGAGTTACACTGTGACGTTGTCGAAAGGGTCGATGGCTCCTTCAATCATCTACAAAAATGTTGCCGCGAAGGAGGTTTTTCTCCCCGGCCAGATATTTGTATTCTGTGGCTTCGCACTACGTGCCAACTCGGTTGGCCACCTGGAGCAGATCGACAGCTACGCCCCTGGTCACCAAATCAGTTTTGGAAACCTAAACTATGTCGCTGATATCCGAGGAGACTTGATCTTCCAAGGGTTCGCGGCCTCAACCACCGCTCCGGCCTTAGACCTGGAGCGCGTCATCAGGTCCACAAATGGGAGTCTAGAGCCCGCCGGAATCTGTGCGGCCTTGGAGCTCAACAACGAGAGAATAGCGTCTCCGGCAATCATTGCAAGGCCGGACTCTTCTCCAGACACTAATTCCGAACCCTGGAGGCTCGCATCATGCGAGCTCGGCCCAGATACTTCCGACCCCGTCCAAACCCCGCTCTTAAACAAGGCTCACGACTTAATGCGATCCCTCATCATCACAGAGGAGCCGCTTCTGAATCACGCC
Organism: Triticum urartu; assembly: GCF_003073215.2. Lineage (NCBI taxonomy): Eukaryota > Viridiplantae > Streptophyta > Magnoliopsida > Poales > Poaceae > Triticum > Triticum urartu. Next base: position 187,598,963 of record NC_053022.1, on the reverse strand, counting down.
CAGCCCGGACTAGGGAATTTTACTTCCCACCCACCACCCACTTCATAGCCAGTGTCGAGGACCTAACCGACATGCTTGATTACGCCTCCGAAGACATCGACGGTATGGACGACGATGCCGGAGAGGAGCAGGCCCAAAACCCACCGGTCACTGGACGTTGGATGGCCACCTCCTCGTATGAAGTATACATGGTGGATACACCTAAAAACGGCGATGGCGATGACGAGAAAAAACCCAGTCAAGGACAAACCTCCTAAGATACCGCCGAAACGTCGACGTCAGCGGTGCCGCTCTAAATCGTGCCGCGGTAAGAACAACAATACCGGCACCGAAGACAATGATACTCCGAAGAACACCGAAGACCAATAAGACCCTATCGAACCAACATCCGAACAGGATGATCGGGAGGACAGGCAAGTTGACCCTGACGAACAAACAGGGAACGACTCAGAGGACAGCAACTATCTGCCACTCTCCGAGGACGACGTAAGCCTCGGCGATGAATATTTTATCGTGCCAGAGGAACCCCTCGACCAAGAGCGCTTCAAGCGCCAGCTAATAGCTACGGCTAGAAGCCTAAAATAGAAACAGCAATAGCTTCATGCTCACCAAGATCTGCTCAACGATAGATGGACTAATGTCCTGGTGGCCGAAGAGCACGGATTCGAACGCCCAACAAAGAGTTACCCAAAGCGTAAGCTGCTGCCCCAATTCAACGACGAGGCGCTGGAGCCCATACCACCTGCAAGCAATGCGGCTGCCGGGCCCAGCCAACCACCACATGGCCAGGGCAGAATGGCAACTCAAGCCGAACACCAGCCCGCTCCACCTCGCCGTAAAAATAGAGAAACAACAGCTCGAGGATACACATATGACCTACGACAAGACCTGGATAATAGAGCAGGTCAGACCAGATCAATCTATGGATCACGGGGGCACGCCTCGGAATGAGAGGACGCTTCCCAATCCCGGCACGGCAAGTACAACTATGCCCCGGCCGAAAACCACATACGGACCTCATCCGAACTGCGCCGTGACACGGCCCAATATAGGGGCGCCGCACACCACCTATGCTTCACCGATGAAGTAATGGAGCACCAATTCCCAGAAGGGTTCAAACCCATGAACATCGAATCATACGACGGCACAACAGATCCCACAGTATGGATTGAAGACTTTCTTCTCCACATTCACATGGCTTGCGGTGACGATCTACACGCCATCAAATACCTTCCCCTGAAACTTAAGGGACCAGCATGGCATTGGCTGAACAGTCTACCAGAAAATTATATTGGTAGCTGGGAGGACCTGGAGGATGCATTCAGAGACAACTTCCAAGGTACCTATGTTTGGCCCCCAGATGCCGATGACCTTAGCCACATAATCTAGCAACCTAGGGAATCGGCCCGACAGCTTTGGACAAGGTTCCTAATCAGAATGAACCAGATTGTGGATTGTCCGGACGCAGAAGCTCTCGCAGCCTTCAAACATAGCATCCGAGATGAGTGGCTTTCCCGACACCTCGGCCAAGAAAAGCCGAAGTCCATGGCAGCCCTCACTGCACTTATGACCCGTTTTTGCGCGGGAGAAGACAGCTGGCTTGCTCACGGAAGCAATAGCACCAGCGACCCTAGTACCTCCGAAACCAGGGACAACAATGGCAAGCCACGAGGCGACAAGCATAAATGTCAAAACAATAATGAAGGAACGCAAGACACGACGGTTAACACCGGATTCAACGGCTCCAAACCCGGTCAACGGAAAAAGCCATTCAAGGAAAACAGAGATGGCCCATCCAGTCTAGACAGAATACTTGATCGGCCTTGCCAGATCATGGTACCCTCGATAAACCCGCCAATCATACCAACAGAAATTGTTGTGTCTTCAAACAAGTCGGCAAGCTTAACGCCGAACTCAAGGAAAAGGGTCGCCAAGCGACGACGATGACCAAGAGCCTCGTCAACCGAACACAGGGGGACAGAAGCAATTTCCCCCCGAGGTAAAAATGGTGAGTATGATATGTCGGATCATGGGTTCCGGCAAAACCCTTAAGGTTCGAACACTGGGGTGCGCATGAAGATCTCCCCCCTATCGATCCGCGTCCTAACTTAGCTAAGATCTCACGAACTAACTCGACGAACTCGCAACACAAAGGACACAAGATTTATACTAGTTCGGGCCACCGTTGTGGTGTAATACCCTACTCTAGTGTGGTGGTGGTGGATTGCCTCTTGGAATGAGGATGAACAGTACAAGGGGAAGAACAACATCATGAGGTTGAGGTGTTCTTGTGCTTGGCGAACTGGTTGTTGTTCGGATGGATTCGAGACGAGTCCCCTGCCTACTGTGGTGGCTAATCCTATTTATAGAGGCCATCGTCCTCTCCCCAAATATTGAGTGGGAAGGGAGCCACAAGGGCCAATTCAAAAGGGGACACCTAGTACAAGCTATTCTGACAAAAGTAGTCTTCGCCTGCCAAAGGCTTTGGTGGTGACGCCGTCTTGGGCTCCACGGTGACCTCCGTCTTGCCGTCCTTCTGGTCTTGGTCTCGTTGCACCAATATGGCAACCTTTGCTTGATGCCTCGGTACTCCACGCCTGCGCTTGCCCCCTTAGCACTAAAGAGGAAACAAGGACGATGCGCGCGCTGGCGCCTGCCTGGTCTCGATCGTCATGGCTTACATCACGCGAACCTCGCGAGGTTTGCCCGGCCTTGAACTCTCCGCCCCTCGCGAGCCAGCCTAGTGAGGCCACTCCTGAGGAGGTCTTGTGTCGTCCGCCTCGCGAAGCTTGGCCCGTCGCGAGGGTCTTGGTTCCTTGTTGATGAAGATGGGCCGTACAGGCCTGCCAGCAAAGCCACGCCATGGGCCGCAGGCAGGCAAGTTTGGGGACCCCCGTTCCCAGAACGCCAACAGTAGCCCTCGGGCCCAAGGCGCGCTCTGGCTTGGCTTCGAGGCGAAGCCAAGGGTCAAGTGCAGAGCATCGCGGGCCCCCATAGCCTGTGGCCCCGGTCAACGCGTGGCGGTTGATTGGACGTGGGCGTCTCTGCTTCCCCACGCTGCCTCGGCAACTGCCCAACGTGACAAGTCCCTGCGACATACATGTAATCGTGGGGGGTGCTGGTTGGCCTTCTCCTGGTATAAACGGGAGGGGGCGGAGCCCCCGTCGCCCATCCTTCCTCCGCCTCTCCTGCTTCTTCTTCTTCCTCGCTCCACTCCTTGCTTGTGCAAACATGGCGCCGATCTGGAGGTTCTTGGCTGCAGAGAAGGGCAAGGCTCCCCTCAACGTGCCCAAGCTGCTCCTGCCAAAGAAAAGGAGGTCTCATCGCCGCAAGGTGATCGTGAGGCCGGTGGTGTTAAGGCCTTGGTATGAGAGGCTGCCTCCTGGGTACCCGCTTCCCTTGTACGCTCATGCCGACGATTTCGGAGGGAGGAGAGGTGAGCGGCGCTGCCCGTGCCAGGGCCGTGGTAGCCGTGCCGCGGAGGCACACGCTGTCGCCCCAGGGGTCCATGCTCCGGTCTCTTCGCGTGAGTTCGTACTGTGGACGGCGATGCCCCCGAGCACCTGGATACGCCTCCCACAGTTCTTCGCCACCGAGGGGCCTTCGCGAGCTTTGGCTGCAGCACGCCGACTGCGACACCCCAGCGACTGGAGCAGAGATTGGAGCCGTTGCCTCCGGGAAGATCTTCATGACCCGAGGCTGGGGCGAGATTGCCCGAGTCTTCCGTGCGGAGGGCGCCCTCGCGATCCACTTCGAGTACGACAGCGCCTCCATGATGTTCTTCAAGGTCTTCGACAAGGAAGTCCGCCGCCTAGAGTGCTGCCCTGAAGGAGGTCGCCAGGACGACGCTGCAGCGGGCGCTCGGCCCGCCACAGGTCTCGCCTGCAGCTCCTCCAGCGACAGCGGCGACTCCAGGTGCTCCAGCGACTCTCCTGAGCTCGTGGAGTCTCCGGAGACGAGCGATGACAACTACGTGCCCCCAAGCTCCCGCCGAGCCCGGAGCAGGGCTGCACCGTCCAGCCGTCGCAGTCGCTGATCTGGATGGGGTTGGCGCCGACCTCACATGGCACACTGTTGATGATGGCGTCGGCGACATCTGGTGCGTGTAGATAGAGCTCCTAAGAATTCCTTCCCTTTTGTTCCCTGCGAGGAATCAAGAAACGGACCCCGTGGGGGTGTGTAAAGCGTCTGTAATGCATTTTGTCAATATAGCCCTCATTATGAAGATTTGTGTTCGCATATCCTGCCGAGGCTCGGCCTCCCCTTTTCAATCCTGTGGCAGCTTGGTGCTCTACGCTGACAGGTCCCGGTCCCCAGGCAGGCTGCAGCCGTCGCTGGTATGCCAGGTCGCGTGCCGTGGTCAAGGCCAGGAGGTGAGCGGCCTGAGGTCCAGTAAGAGCTCCTGAGACGCGATGCTCAAGAGGTCCCCCTTAGCGCGCAAGTAGCTGTCTTAGGATGGGAAGGAAGAAAATGTTGCCGCGGAAGGGCAGCGAAGGGAGAGAGCGACGGTCTCGTGCCATAGCGACTGGTGGATCCAGAGCGAGAACTTATCTTGGTTGTCCGGGGTCAGCTCCTCGAGTCGTGCCGGACTCGCTCGCCGGTCGCTGTAGTGTGGCTAGGTCTGGCCCGTGCGGGTCTCCCTCTCCCCTCCATGTTCTTCTTGTTGCTCTGCGTCCTCACTTCCCGGCCCTCGAGCGAGCTCAGGCGCGGTTGGTATGCCAGGTCGCATGCCGTGGTCAAGGCCAGGGGGTGAGGGCTGGAGAGCCAGTAAGAGCTCCTGAGGCGCGATGCTCAGGAGCCCCCCTTTTAACGTGCAAGCAAATCGCATTAGAGAAGAGAGAGAGCCCTCGGTACCGCCTGTTGTGGCCCTCATGAAGTTCCTGCAGGTTAGCGCAAGGAAGGGCACCGGTCGCTGTGGTGATTGCTGGTTTGCTTCTGGCGCGTGAGAGGGGACTCCCTACTGTGGAGGGCCCCCGGGGCGTGTACAGCCCCGCCCTGACACATGGCTTGCACAGCAGGGCTAGACGAGGTGTTTCTGGGCACTCGTGAGCCAGCTCGGGACCCACGAGCCCTACCTCAAGGCGGGTTGCGCCTGGTCTTGGTTCTTGTTTGCTATCTTGGTCCTGCGAGATGGTTAGACAATGCGAAGGGTCCTGAAGAAAGATGGCCAGCGCACGGCTCCCGTGGTGGGTGATGCTACCTCTTGAGCACTGCGTTGGATTTCCCCGAAGAGGAGAGGATGATGCAGCAAAGTAGCGTAAGTATTTCCCTCAGTTTTTGAGAACCAAGGTATCAATCCAGTAGGAGGCCACACTTGAGTCCCTCGTACCTACACAAAAACAATAGCTCAATGCAACCAACGCGCTTAGGGGTTGTCAATCCCTTCACGGTCACTTACGAAAGTGAAATCTGATAGATATGATAAATTATATTTTTTGTGGTATTTTTGGTATAGAGATGCAAAGTAAAAAGTAAAAGCAAAGTAAAAGCAAAGCAATAATAAAGTGACGGAGATTAATATGATGATAAAGAGACCTGGGGGCCATAGGTTTCACTACTGGCTTCTCTCAAGAGCACAAGTATTCTACGGTGGGTGAACAAATTACTGTTGAGCAATTGACAGAATTGAGCATAGTTATGAGAATATCTAGGTATGATCATGTATATAGGCATCACATCTGAGACAAGTAGACCGAAACAATTCTGCATCTACTACTATTACTCCACTCATTGACCGCTATCCAGCATGCATCTAGAGTATTAAGTTAAAAACAGAGTGGCGCCTTAAGCAAGATGACATGATGTAGAGGGATAGTTTCATGCAATATGATAAAAACAAACCCATCTTGTTATCCTCGATGGTAACGATACAATACGTGCCTTGCTGCCCCTTCTGTCACTGGGAAATGACACCGCAAGATCGAACCCAAAGCTAAGCACTTCTCCCATGGCAAGAAAAACCAATCTAGTAGGCCAAACCAAACTGATAATTTGAAGAGACTTGCAAAGATAACCAATCATACATAAAAGAATTCAGAGAAGATTCAAATATTATTCATAGATAGACTGGATCATAAACCCACAATTCATCGATCTCAACAAACACACCGCGAAAAGAAGATTACATCGAATAGATCTCCACAAGAGAGGGGAAGAACATTGTATTGAGATCCAAAAAGAGATAAGAAGCCATCTAGCTACTAACTATGGACCCATAGGTCTGAAGTAAACTACTCACCCTTCATCGGAGAGGCTTGGATGATGATGTAGAAGCCCTCCGTGATCGATGCCTCCTCCGACGGAGCTCCGGAACAGGCCCCAAGATGGGATCTCATGGATACAGAAAGTTGCGGCGGTGGAATTAGGTTTTTGGCTCCTGATCGGATTGTTTGGGGGTACATGGATATATATAGGAGGAAGAAGTACGTCGGTGGAGCTTCGAGGGGCCCACGAGGCAGGGGGCGCGCCCTAGGGGGGCGCCTTCCACCCTCGTGGCTTTCTTGACGGAGGGTCCAAGTCTCCTGGGTCTTATCTGATGAGAAAATCATGTTCCCGAAGTTTTCATTCCGTTTGGACTCCGTTTGATATTCCTTTTCTTCGAAACCCTAAAACAGGCAAAAAAACAGCAATTCTGGGCTGGGCCTCCGGTTAATAGGTTAGTCCCAAAAATAATATAAAAGTGGAAAATAAAGCCCAATATAGTCCAAAACAGTAGATAATATAGCATGGAGCAATCAAAAATTATAGATACATTGGAGACGTATCAAGCATCCCCAAGCTTAATTCCTGCTCGTCCTCGAGTAGGTAAATGATAAAAACAGAATTTTTGATGCGGAGTGCTACTTGGCATAATTTTAATGTAATTCTTCTTAATTGTCGTATGAATATTCAGATCTGAAAGATTCAAGACAAAAGTTCATATTGACATAAAAATGATAATACTTCAAGCATACTAACTAAGAAATTATGTCTTCTCAAAATAACATGGCCAAAGAAAGTTCATCCCTACAAAATCATATAGTTTAGTCATGTTTCATTTTTGTCACACAAGAATGCTCTCATCATGCACAACCCCAATGACAAGCCAAGCAATTGTTTCAGACTTTAGTAATCTCAAACCTATAAACTTTCACGCAGTATATGAGCGCGAGCCATTGACATAGCACTATGGGTGGAACAGAATATAATGAGGGGGGTTATGTGGAGAAGACAAAAAAGGAGAAAGTCTCACATCAACGAGGCTAATCAATGGGCTATGGAGATGCCCACCGATTGATGTTAATGCAAGGAGTAGGGATTGCCATGCAACGGATGCACTAGAGCTATAAATGTATGAAAGCTCAACAAAAGAAACTAGTGGGTGTGCATCCAACTTGCTTGCTCATGAAGACCTAGGGCACTTGAGGAGGCCCATTTTTGGAATATACAAGCCAAGTTCTATAATGAAAAATTCCCACTAGTATATGAAAGTGATAACATGAGAGACTCTCTACTATGAAGATCATGGTGCTACTTTGAAGCACAAGTGTGGTAAAAGGATAGTAACTTTGTCCCTTCTCTCTTTTTCTCTCAATTTTTTGGGCCTTTTCCTCTCTTTTTTATGGCCTTTATCTTTTTTTTATTCCTCACTTGGGACAATGCTCTAATAATAATGATCATCACACTTCTATTTATTTACAACTCAATGATTACAACTTGATACTAGAACAAAGATGACTCTATATGAATGCCTCGGGTGGTGTACCGGGATATGCAATGAACCAAGAGTGACATGTATGAAAGAATTATGAACGGTGGCTTTGCCACAAATACTATGTCAACTACATGATCATGCTAAGCAGTATGAAAATGATGAATGTTTCATGATGAACGGAATGGTGGAAAGTTGCATGGCAATATATCTCGGAATGGCTATGGAAATGCCATAATAGGTAGGTATGGTGGCTGTTTTGAGGAAGATATAAGGAGGTTTATGTGTGAAAGAGTGTATCATATCACGGGGTTTGGATGCACCGGCGAAGCTTGCGCCAACTCTCAATGTGAGAAAGGGCAATGCACGGTACCGAATAGGCTAGCAAGGATGGAAGGGTGTGAGTGCGTATAATCCATAGACTCAACATTAGTCATGAAGAACTCACATACTTATTGCAAAAAATCTACAAGTCATCAAAAACCTCGGCACTACGCGCATGCTCCTAGGGGGATAGATTGGTAGGAAAAGACCATCGCTCGTCCCCGACCGCCACTCATAAGGAAGACAATCAAATAACACCTCATGTTTCAAATTTGTTGCATAACGTTTACCATATGTGTATGCTATGGGACTTGCAAACTTCAACACAAGTATTTCTCAATTTCACAACTACTCAACTAGCATGACTTTGATATTATTACCTCCATATCTCAAAACAATCATCAAGCATCAAACTTTTCTCAGTATTCATCACACTCATACGAAAGTTTTATTATTAATCTTGCATACCAAGCATATTAGGATTTTAAGCAAATTACCATGCTATTAAGACTCTCAAAATAATCTAAGTGAAGCATGAGAGATCAATAGTTTCTATAAAACAAATCCACCACCGTGCTCTAAAAGATATAAGTGAAGCACTAGAGCAAAACTATAAAGCTCAAGAGATATAAGTGAAGCACATAGAGTATTCTATCAAATTCCAAATCATGTATGGCTCTCTCAAAAGGTGTGTACAGCAAGGATGATTGTGGTAAACTAACAAGCAAAGACTCAAATCATAAAAGATGCTCCAAGCAAAACACATATCATGTGGTGAATAAAAATATAGCTCCAAGTAAAGTTACTGATAGAAGTAGACGAAAAAGAGGGGATGCCTTCCGGGGCATCCCCAAGCTTTGGCTTTTAGGTGTCCTTAGATTATCTTGGGGGTGCCATGGGAATCCCCAAGCTTAGGCTCTTGCCACTCCTTGTTCCATAATCCATCAAATCTTTACCCAAAACTTGAAAACTTCACAACACAAAACTTAAAGTAGAAAACTCGTGAGCTCCGTTAGCGAAAGAAAACAAAAGACCACTTCAAGGTACTGTAATGAACTCATTATTTATTTATATTGGTGATATACCTACTGTATTCCAACTTATCTATGGATTATAAACTATTTTACTAGCCATAGATTCATCAAAATAAGCAAACAACACACAAAAAACAGAATCTGTCAAAAACAGAACAGTATGTAGTAATCTGTAGCTAGCGCAAGATCTGGAACCCCAAAAATTCTAAAATAAATTTCTGGGAGTGAGGAATTTATCTATTAATCATATGCAAAAAGAATTAACTAAATATCACTTTCCAAATAAAAATGACAGCAGTTCTCGTGAGCGCTAAAGTTTCTGTTTTTACAGCAAGTTCAACAAGACTTTCCCCAAGTCTTCCCAACGGTTCTACTTGGCACAAACACTAATTAAACACAAAAAACACAAACAAAACAGAGGCTAAATAATTTACTTATTACTAAACAGGATAAAAAAGCAAGGAATAAAAATAAAATTGGGTTGCCTCCCAACAAGCGCTATCATTTAACGCCCCTAGCTAGGCATAACAAGCAAGAATAGATCTAGGTATCGCCATCTTTGGTAGGCAATTCTTCAATGAGACATCTATCACCCTTAGGAATTTCTTTATTTCTAGTGATTATCAAACTCTTAGGCACAAGATCGAAAAATTCATTTGTAGCAATTGGTTCCTTAATGATAGCAAAAAGATTGGGATGAATACTTATAGATTTAAGATCCGCAGTTTCCTTACTAGATGATTCACCCCTATTTTTAGGAACATACATAAGCTTGGAAATTTTAGTAGGAGGATTTGGAGTATTCTTTACATAAGAAAAAGTGGTTCCCAAGTTCGTAATGATACCCTCAAGTTTATCGATTCTAGTAGAATCTAAGTTTATTTTCTCATTAACTATGGGTTCCTTTTCCTTAATATTTTTCAAAGTCATTCCTACCTTAGATCCGTATTGGTTAATTTGATTATGGATCATTTTATCTATATTTTCAATTAATTCAGTAGTAGCAACTTTATTTTCAGTAACTTCAAGTCTTTGCATAACATGCTCCAAAGTTAACATAGTTCCATTAACCAAAAGAGGTGGTGAGCCAAATAAATCTAACATAGCATTATAAGAATCAAAAGTATGGCTACCCAAAAAATTCCCTCCGGTAATGGTTTCAAGGATATATCTATACCAAGGATTAGCACCTACATAAAAAATGCGGAGAAGAACTGAAGTAGATTGCTTCCTGGTAGATCTATTTTGAGCATTGCAAATTCTATACCAAGCATCTTTTAGATTTTCTCCCTCCCTTTGTTTAAAATTTAGAACTTCATTCTCGGGAGACAACGAAGAAGATAAGAGACTAGTCATAACGACAAGCAAACAAACTAACGCGCAAGCAAATGGGCAAAATAGGCAAATAGAGAAGGAGGATAGAGAGAGAGGGCGAATAAAACGGCAAGGGTGAAGTGGGGGAGAGGAAAACGAGAGGCAAATGGAAAATAATGTAATGCGGGAGATAGGGTTTGTGATGGGTACTTGGTATGTTGACTTTTGCGCAGACTCCCCGGCAACGGCGCCAGAAATGGCTCGTTGTCGGGAGTCAAATCTTGAATTGCGTGAACCTCCCCGGCAACCGCGCCAGAAATTCTTCTTGCTACCTCTTGAGAACTGCGTTTGATTTCCCTGAAGAGGAGAGGATGATGCAGCAAAGTAGCGTAAGTATTTCCCTCAGTTTTTGAGAACCAAGGTATCAATCCAGTAGGAGGCCACGCACGAGTCCCTCGTACCTACACAAAAACAATAGCTCAATGCAACCAACGCGCTTAGGGGTTGTCAATCCCTTCACGGTCACTTACGAAAGTGAAATCTGATAGAGATGATAAATAATATTTTTTGGTATTTTTGGTATAGAGATGCAAAGTAAAAAGTAAAAGCAAAGTAAAAGCAAAGCAATAATAAAGTGATGGAGATTAATATGATGATAAAGAGACCCGGGGGCCATAGGTTTCACTAGTGGCTTCTCTCAAGAGCATAAGTATTCTACGGTGGGTGAACAAATTACTGTTGAGAAATTGACAGAATTGAGCATAGTTATGAGAATATCTAGGTATGATCATGTATATAGGCATCACGTCGGAGACAAGTAGACCGAAACGATTCTGCATCTACTACTATTACTCCACTCATCGACCGCTATCCAGCATGCATCTAGAGGAGTAACGCCTTAAGCAAGATGACATGATGTAGAGGGATAGTTTCATGCAATATGATAAAAAAACCATCTTGTTATCCTAGATGGCAATGATACAATACATGCCTTGCTGCCCCTTCTATCACTGGGAAAGGACATCGCAAGATCGAACCCAAAGCTAAGCACTTCTCCCATGGCAAGAAAAACCAATCTAGTAGGGCAAACCAAACTGATAATTCGAAGAGACTTGCAAAGATAACCAATCATACATAAAAGAATTCAGAGAAGATTCAAATATTATTCATAGATAGACTGGATCATAAACCCACAATTCATCGATCTCAACAAACACACCGCAGAAAGAAGATTACATCGAATAGATATCCACAAGAGAGGGGGAGAACATTGTATTGAGATCCAAAAAGAGAGAAGAAGCCATCTAGCTACTAACTATGGACCCGTAGGTCTGAAGTAAACTACTCACACTTCATCGGAGAGGCTTGGATGATGATGTAGAAGCCCTCCGTGATCGATGCCTCCTCCGGCGGAGCTTCGGAACAGGCCCCAAGATGGGATCTCGTGGATACAAAAAGTTGCGGTGGTGGAATTAGGTTTTTGGCTCCTGTTCTGATCGTTTGGGGGTACGTGGATATATATAGGAGGAAGAAGTACGTCGGTGGAGCTTCGAGGGGGCCACGAGGCAGGGGGCGCGCCCTAGGGGGGGGCGCCCTCCACCCTCGTGACCGCCTCATGGCTTTCTTGACGGAGGGTCCAAGTCTCCTAGGTCTTATCTGATGAGAAAATCACGTTCCCGAAGGTTTCATTCCCTTTGGACTCCGTTTGATATTCCTTTTCTTCGAAACCCTAAAACAGGCAAAAACGGCAATTCTAGGCTGGGCCTCCTGTTAATAGGTTAGTCCCAAAAATAATATAAAAGTGGAAAATAAAGCCCAATATAGTCCAAAACAGTAGATAATATAGCATGGAGCAATCAAAAATTATAGATACGTTGGAGACGTATCAGGTGACAATCAAGCAGGTGATAGTCATAGATAGATTAAGCATGGAAAGCAACCTAGCTTAGGTAAATTTAGGGAAGATGCATGCCACTGGGTTCGGCCCGAGCGGCTTGGGGATGATGCAGCCCGAGGGGCGCCTCCAATAGGGTAAGTTAAAGACATAAAAGGAAAGATACATGCCACAGGGACGGACCCACGCGGCCTGGGAATGATGCAGCCCTGGGGGGCACTCCCAGTTGAATGAACTTTGGAAAACGTCACCTGGTCATGTCGATGAAGGAGAGTTGGGGTAGCTGTAGGCGTGCGGCGAAGGGGCTGCACCTCATGAGCCACCGGGGCCCTGAGCCTCGGGAGGCTCTGGGGGTCCAGGGGGTTCACTGAGGACCGTCTTCATCTTCGTCAGCACAGCGTGGTGCCTGGCCTCCTGAGCCGCCAGGATGCTCCGCAGGTTGCGTTGATAGGCGGCCGCCATGCTCGGCAGGCCAAAGGGCATGCGAACGTAGCTGTGAGGTGGACCCTTGCAGCGTCCCATGCGCGAAGGCCAGAGAAGCTCCTGAGCGGCGGCGTGATTGAGCCCTGGGATGTCGATGCAGACGCGCAGCCCGGCATCCTCGCCTAGATGGGGAGCTGCGCCTGGTGAGCGGCGGCCGCCGCGCATGGCCCTCACGTCTTGCAGTTCCTGAGTGGTCTTGGTGATGAACTCCTGAGCGGTGGGCACTCCTTACCCTGTGTTCTCCTGAGGGAAACGTGCCGCGAAGCATGTCTCCAAGTGGTGCCCAAGTGCCTCCCTCATGATGTTGGTAAAATCTGAGGCCCTCCAGAAGAGAGCCCCCGAGCCCTGCCCGAGAGGGGCGCTGGGCGCGCTTTCCTATGTGATGGAGGGAGGCGCCCCAGGCGCGGGCGCCGATCCTGACGAGGTGCCGCTTGCCTGAGGCCCTGCTTGGCACAACTGCTTCTTCTTCTTGGGGGTGGCCTCAGGAGGGCGCTCGCCCTGACTGTCGGGGTCGTTGATTGCTGCAGCTTGGAAGGCACGCTTGAGGGAGCACACCGCGTCTCTTTCTTCGCACGAGACTGTGATGATTCCGCCGCTTCCCGGCATCTTGAGGACATTGTAGTCGTGATGGGTCACCGCCATGAACTTGGCCAGGGCTAGATACCCGAGGATGGCATTGTATGGCAGGTGGATGTAGGCGACATCGAAGTCGATGAGTTCGGTGCGATAGTTGTTGCGTTCTCCGAAGGTAATGGGGAGGCGGACCTGCCCGATCAGGGTAGTAGAGCCATCGGTTACTCCTGAGAAAGGCTTGGTAGGCTGAAGCTGGTCATATGGCACTTGGAGGTTGTCGAACGTGTCAACGGACAGGACATTGAGCACTGCACCGCCGTCGATGAGGGTCTTGGTAACTTGCACGTTGCTGATGACCGGTGAACAAAGCATTGGGAGGACGCCAGCAGTAGCCGCGCACTTGAGCTGATCTGCCGAACTGAGCGCGATGGGGCACCTGGACCATCTGAGCGGGCGCGTGGCCTCGAGCTTGGGGAAAACTGCATTCACTTCACGGGCAAATTGTTTGAAGATAAACTGCGAGGCTGGGGCTTGGGCTCCGCCCAAGATGCAGGCGATAGCGCATGGCTCCTGGAATCCCCCAGCCCCCTCGTCTTGATGGTGGTCGTCATTCCTTCTGGGTGTTGGCGGTAATGGAGGAAGGCCAGCGTTGCCTTGAGGACGAGCCTCACGAGGCTGGTCCCTCCAGGCGCCCTCACGAGGCTGATCCTGCCAGCGGTCCTCGCGAGGCCGGTCGTGCCACTCCTGACACGGGCCACGGTCGTCCCAGCGTCCGCCACCACGTCCTCCTCCTCGGTCGTAGCCCCAGTCGCTGCGCTCGGGGCGTCGACCGAAGCGTCCTTCTCGAATGGCTCTGAGCTCTTGAAAGTCGCTGGTGTTGTGGGGATGCAGGTTCTGGAAGGCGCAGAACGGTCGGCTGCCCTTGGATAACTCGGGCAGGTCTCTGCCGCGCATGGTGTCTTGCTCCGCCGCGAGCACGGCTGCTCCCTTGCAGTTCACGTCCTTGGCCTTAGTCTTCTTATCCTTCGGGTCCGCAGCAGGGAGCTCGAGGAGGGAGAGGCGCCCCTCCTCAGCCCTTGCACACTTGGTCGTGATGTTGAACAGCTCCAAGGTTGTGCACAGCTCCTCATGGATGGCGACCTCCTTCATCTTGACGTCGCGGACGCCGTCGGAGAATGCTGAGATGATGGCCTCGTCGGTCACCTTGGGGATCTTGATTCGCGTGCTGTTGAAGCGCTGAATGTACTTCTGCAGGGTCTCTCCTAGTTGTTGCTTGATGCGGCGCAGGTCACCCGCGACCAGGGGGCGGTCGCGAGTGCCCTGGAAGTTGGCGATGAAGCAGTTGCGCATCTCGTCCCAGGGGGAAATTGAGCCTGGAGGCAGGTTCTGGAGCCAGGAGCGGGGGCCATCCTTGAGAGCCATGGGAAACCAGTTCGCCATAAATTTCTCGTCGCTGTTGGCCGCCTTGATGCTCAGCTCGTAGAGCTGCAAGAACTCCGTGGGGTCGAGGGTGCCGTCGTAGCGAGGAGGCAGATCTTGCTTGAACTTGCCCGGCCAGGCGACGCTGCACAGCTCGGGGGTGAAGGCGCGGCAGCCGCCCGTGGTCATCGGGGCCTGCCTTGGAGGTGGAGCTTGGTCTTGTCGTCCATGCACCTCTACGGCAAGCGGCGCGGGGTCTTGCCGCAGCAAACGATCCTGGCGTGGCTGAGCGAGGAGTGGCGTAGCGTTCGCTTACGGTCGAGGGACTTCTTGGCAGCTTCCTTCTTCACGCGTGGGCGCCGGACACGGTGGGTCGCGCCGTGGGGCCGCGTGCCATGGTGCTAGGGTGCCGTCTTGGGGCAGAGGTGGTGGAGGTGCTTCATGAGCTGTGTCGCCCGTGGCTGGCGGAGGGCGAGGCAGGGAGTGGGACGGCGCAGGGGAGCCCCCTGCGACGCGGACAAGCTTGGCAATGCGGTCAAGCCAGTCCTCGTAGAGGTCGTCAACTGGGCGGTAGCGCAGGAGCTCGTGCGCCATGAGGAGGGCGGCCCGTGCGTCGGTGGGAACGTGACGAGCGTGAGACGGCGAACCAGTGGGAGTCAGTGATGTGGTGGCGGTGCGGCCATCCTGTCGCACAGAGGGGTGCAGCGTGGATGCTTGCTTCTCGTTCCCTGCCGAGCCGGTGGCGGCGTTGGCGGAAGGCGACGGAGAGCGACAGGGTGGCCCACCGAAAGGGGCCGTCTGAGCAACGCGGGTGGCGAGGGCAGCCCAGCGCTCGGCACGGGCGCGACGCGCGTCCGCCATAGAGACGATGAAACGACGTGATGCGGAGCGACGGGGAGGAAGCTTCGGCGCACCTCTACCTGGCGCGCCAAATGTCAGATCACGGGTTCCGGCAAAACCCTTAAGGTTCGAACACTGGGGTGCGCACAAAGATCTCCCCCCTACCGATCCGCGTCCTAACTTAGCTAAGATCTCATGAACTAACTCGACGAACTCGCAACACAAAGGACAGAAGATTTATACTGGTTTGGGCCACCATTGTGGTGTAATACCCTACTCCAGTGTGGTGGTGGTGAATTGCCTCTTGGGCTAAGGATGAATAGTACAAGGGGAAGAACAACCTCCTGAGGTTGAGGTGTTCTTGTGCTTGGCGAACTGGTTGTTGTTCGGGTGGATTCGAGACGAGTCCCCTGCCTACTGTGGTGGCTAATCCTATTTATAGAGGCCATGGTCCTCTCCCCAAATATTGAGCTAGAAGGGAGCCAACAACGGCCAATTCAAAAGGGGATAACTAGTACAAGCTATCCTGACAAAAGCAGTCTTCGCCTGCGAAAGGCTCTGGTGGTGACACCGCCTTGGGCTCCACGGTGACCTCCATCTTGCCGTCCTTCTGGTCTTGGTCTCGTTGCACCAATATGGCAACCTTTGCTTGATGCATCGATACTCTGCGCATGCGCTTACCCCCTTAGCACCAAAGAGGAAACAAGGACGCTGCACGCGCTGGCGCCCGCCTGGTGTCGATTGTCATGGCTTATGTCACGCGAACCTCGCGAGGTTTGCCCGGCCTTGAACTCTCTGCCCCTCGTGAGCCAGCCTGGTGAGGCCGCTCCTGAGGAGGTCTTGTGTCGTTCGCCTCCTGAGGCTTGGCCCCTCGCGAGGGTCTTGGTTCCTTGTTGATGAAGATGGGTCGTACAGGCCTGCCAGCAAAGCCACGCCATGGACCGCAGGCAGGAAAGTTTGGGGACCCCCGTTCCCAGAACGCCGACATGATATATGTCACACATATCCCTAGGAGGGAGCAGAAACGCACACTGCGGGACATCTACGCCATAGAGCTGGTCGCCCCCAAATTTAACCCATGGTCGGTTTGTCCGGTCACCTTCGATCGAAAGGACCACCCAACCAGTATCCGTCACGGAGGTTCGGCAGCTCTTGTCCTCGATCCAATCATCGGCGGATTCCACCTTACACGAGTCCTCATGGATGGCAGCAGCAGTCACTACAAAAAAAATACACTTTCGTGATGATACGTGTTTGTCACAGTAGGTCGTGTCTTTTGTCATGCATGTACATCCATGACAATTTTATGACAGAATCAAGATAGTCATACCTGTGCTGTCGTAGAAGTGTTCCATGACATTACCAAAATTATCATCATGGAAGTGTCCACTTCCATGACGATAAATCGCGCGTCACATAAGTGCTTTCATCAAGGGTGACCGACACGTGGCATCCACCATAACGTGACGCTGTTAAGCTATCGGGTCCAGTTTTGGATCTGATAACCCGTTAACAGCCCGGACCAATGGGGATTTTCCACGTGTAAAATCATCATTGGTCGAAGGAAACACGTGTTGCCTCACCGTTGGGACAGATGTCATCCACTCATTGGACAGGAGGCGCCTATGGTAGGTCGACACGTTGCATGGCCCAACAATGGCCCATTCGGGTGAAAAAGGCCGGCCCAGTAAAAATTAGTAGGCCGGCCCATATAAGGCCTACTTGTGTCAAGTCCATTTAAACCCGCGGCCCATACGAGATGTGCCAATTCGGCCCGTCAACGGCCCGTTAAAGATTTGACACCATTGCAGCTCTTCGTCAGTTCGAGCCTGTTAACATCCCGCTATATATTTGGGCTCAATATCGACCCGATGAGATTTCGGCCTGTTAACGGCCCATTCGGTGGATGGGCCAATTTTCACGATGTACATCTTTCGGCCTTTTAGCGACCCATTTAAATGTTGGGCTAATTTCTAGCCCGGTGTGTCTTTCAGCCTGTTGACGGCCCATAAACCAGTTGGGCCATTTGTAGCCGGGCTTGAGTTTCGGCCTTTTAGCGACCCATTTAAGTGTTGGGCCAATTTCCGGCCCGGTGTGTCTTTCAGCCTGTTGACGGCCCATATATCTGTTGGGCTATTTGTAGTCAGACCTGAGTTTTGGCCTTTTAACGGCCCATTCCCTCATGGTCCAATACCAGCCCGGTTTCTCTTTCGGCCTGCTAAAGGCCCACAACACAGTTGGGCCATTTACAATATGACCTGACTTTCGGCCTCTTAGCGGCCCATGCTCTTCATGGTCCAGTACAAGCCCGCTGTCTTTTTCGGCCTGCTAAAGGCCCACAGTATAGTTGGGCCATATGTAGCCCGAACTTAGTAACGGATTGTTAACGGACCATGAAATCAATTGGACCCACCTGTTGCCCGCTTCGATGACAGCCTGTTAACGACCCTGGAGTTAAGAGGGCCGACCATTAACTTTCGGCCTGGTAATGGCCCATTAACTTAATGGGCCCACTAAAGTTCGTACATGTCTTTAGGCCAAATTAGATAATTTGAGCCCATTATGACGAGCAATTATGCACATGAACAAAATCGATCAAGCAAAGGTACGGCATACAGGGAAAAACGTTGCACATCCAACATATATTACAGGAAATTACATCTCGTGGGCAATCAAAGATTGATGCCAGTGCAAATAAATGAACAAAACCTAACGATCTGCAACGTCACAATCTACAACCTCATCACAGATGACGCCCATAAGCATGTGGGCAAGTTCTTGCTGCTTTGCTACACTGTCTCTGAAAACATTGATCAGTTGTTGTGTCGCATGACTCTGCACCTCTGGTTCACAAACATACATTTTTTCCGTTGCATTCGAGACAGAGGATACTGAACAGATCCAGATGGCGATTTTGGCAGGCTTGTATTATTGATAGTGGAGAGTGTCTCGACCACTGCATCATAACATAAATTAGGAGGGGAACCAAACAAATTAATCATGAGTTATTGCCATATTACCTGGCCTAGATTTATTGGAAAGAAACAATGAGGTTGCATTGCTGTTTTCAGAGTTTGTCTTCTTATCTTCAGCAGCCTGCACCAAATTAAGACACTAGCATTGCTATCATTGGCCAAGTCAGATAATAGGAAAGCAACATTGGCACAACAAACGTTTGGGAAACTAGCCAACACCAAATTAACACAATATTGCACAGCTATCATCAGCCAGGTAAGGTAATACGAAAGCAACATTGACACAATGAATAAATGGGCAACCAGAGCAGCACTACAATTCAGTAATGTGCATGATATGAGATAGTACACTCATGCAGATCAGTATGCAAAACTACCAGGCAGTTTTGTTTACAAAGATCAACATTGGCGCCTTTAACAGTTTGCTACAACTAATTTTAGATCAGATAAAGGTTGGATTCACGCCGATTAACAAAATACATGCTGATGTAAAAATATAATATACAACAGTTACTTACATCAGCATTGGAGCACAGAGAATTCCCGCAAGGTATTTTCCTCGAATACAATCCCAATGAAGGAAGTCTTCTATCATTTAACCTTATTTTCTAAAAGAGAGATGGGAAGAAACATGTAGAAAATATGATCAGAATGCTATAAAATTTCATGATGCGAGGATACGCACACGCTTCTTAGAATGGAGTTGACATTCTTTTGCTGGACTGGAGCGGACTAGTTCTTTGGCCACTGGAATCTGCTTATTATCAGTGGGAGTTGGGTTTCTCTGTGCTGGAGTAGTATCTATGAAAAATGGAGTTGGTTTATTATCTCCTGGCGTTTGGATCTTTTGCAAAGACCTGGTTTGTAACCCTTCAGATTCTAACATAGCCGTCTTTCCCTTGCATGCCTTATATAGAAGAATGGTGCTTCAGTTATAAAACATGCTACAACAGAGATGGAATAGGTACTGAAGAATAGAAAGGCATGACATATTGACATGTATTCCCTCCATCTAGAAATAAATGGATGGGTCTAGGCGTATTGCAGTTCTAGATACATCTAGTTTTATCCATTTCTGCGACATGTAATCCGGACGGAGGGAGTATGATGTAAGAGCTAGGGATACGACAGGACAACACAGTAAAACACACACTGAAAACCCACTGCAGAACCAAAGTAATCAAACCCACTGATATGAGATAGTACACTCATGCAGCTTAGGATGCAAAACTACCAGGCAGTTTTCCTTACAAAAATCAACATTGTGGCCTTTAATCATACATCTTCCTACAACTAAATTTAGATCAGATAAAGATTGGATTCACACCGATTAACAAAATACATGCTGATGTAAAAATATAGTGATATACGACAGGTACTTACGTCTGCATTGGAGCACAGAGAATTCTCGCAAGAATCTTTCCTCATAGACGATACTAGTGCAAAAATTCTTCTATCTGTTAAGCTTATTTTTTTAAAAGAGAGATGGTAAGAAACATGTAGAAAATAATCAGCATGCTATAAAATTTCATGATGCAAGGATACGCACAGGCTTCTTAGAATGGAGTTGACATATTTTTGCTGGACTGGAGCGGACTAGTTCTTTGGCCATTGGAATCTGCTTATTATCAGTAGGAGTTGGGTTTCTCTGTACTGGAGCAGTATCTATAAAAACTGGAGTTGGTTTATTATTTCCTGGCATTTGGATCTGTTGCAAAGACTTGGTTTGTAACCCTTCAGATTCTAACATAGTTGTCTTCCCCTTGCATGCCTTGTACACAAGAATGGTGCTTCAATTATAAAACATGCTACAGCAGACAGGTGGAATAGGTACTGAAGAATAGAAAAGCATGACATATTGACATGTATTCCCTCCATCCAGAAAAAAATGGATGGATCTAGGCGTATTTCAGTTCCAGATATGCCCTCCTTCCATCTATATAGGGCCTAATGCGTTTTTGAAGACCGTCTTTGACTATTGACAAGATTAATAGTACATGAGATATATAATGTGAAAATTATATCATTGGAAGCTCCTTTCACATACGAATTTGACGTTATGCTTTGTGTAAGTTGCATGTCATATACTATTGCTCTAACATTCGATCAAAGTTAGTCTCAAAAAACGCATTAGGCCTTATATATATGGAAGGAGGGAGTACATCTTTTTATCCATTTCGGCAACATGTAATCCAGAGGGAGGGAGTATGGTGTAAGAGCTAGGGATAAGACAGGACAACATAGTAAAAAAACACTAGTTGAATGTAAAACTGTATGCTAGCGGAATACGTACAGAAAAACTAATGCAACATACATGTGTATGATTGGGAAACTAAGATGGCATTGCAACAGAGCACTAGAACAGCACTTCAATGTAAAAAAACATGGTATGGTAGACAGATGAAGTACATACTGATGAATAATAATGCATAAGATATTCAGAAGCATGATGTCCAAATTAAGCAAATGGCATTGTGATAGAGTAGAATGATAGTACTTGAATTTGAAAACATGTTATCATGAATGGAATAGGTACTGAAAAATAGGAAGGCATGACATATTTACATGCATGATCAGCATGCTAAGCACATGGCATTGCAACAGAGTAGATACACTCCAGGACATTATATGCATGTTGTACCCATATCACGGGCCAAGTTAGAGAAAGGACCTTGTGGGGTGAAGAGGATTCAACATCTTTCTGTAAGTCTTTTGAAGAACTACCTTTACATGTTCCATCATATTGGGCATCATTGACATCAAGTTTATTGGCCTTTACATTCCTCTGTGAGGTTCTTGTGCATACATCAGTGTGTGCAATTATATCTGACATACATGGAAGACAACTACTAGTTAGATTTATGTAATGAGTGCCTGGAGGAGACGACATAAATAGTAGGACTGGGGTTAACTAGCAGCAACAGGTCTCAAAAACTAAAGGGGGGACACAGATGAAAGCTACAAAATATGTATCATTTGTACTCGAGATTAACTAGATGGCACACAAAAGTATTAAAGAACAACATAGGTAATACTAGAAGTGGTATAATACTATAATCACCAGCCTGTGGGATAGCATTGGCTGATGGATGATAACTATGGAATAGCGTTACCTAAAGAACAAGTATCTTAGCTGAACTACGAAACAGCGTTAACTCCTGAACAAGACCCGTAAGAGATCAGCATGAATATAAAGTGAAATGTGATAATCTATTTTCCATGCTTAGATGAAAAAGCCATAAATGTTGCACACAAGTAAGAGGAGGGTACAACCTATCTGGCCGCCATCCATAGGAGTCAGCATCATGTGCTGACTTGTTGATGGCCCTGCAGTTGTTGTGGCTGTCCATGTCGGGCACGCGCATTCGATGCAGGGAACTATTGATTGGGGACTATAGCTCCCTTCTGGTGTATGCTTCCCTTGTTGGAGCAGCTGCAGTGAGTCGAAAGACGGTGTGGCTGAAGATGCAGATAACGCATAATGTTAAGAACGACACATCTCTTTGATCTGAAGAAATACACTAAGAGATCAACAGCAAGGTATGAGAGTGGTCACAAGTCTATTGACTGAAGACTAAATTGGGGTCACACGATTTTATTTTATTTTTGGTACTGTCCGATCTACGCCGGATGGCTTGATGGCTGTATTGTGCCTCCTGGTGGACACTGTTAGGAATCTTCCCCAAAGAGCCAGCGACCAACGACAGAGAAGCCTGCCTCCGCCGTCCGTGGCCCTGGCCAAAAACCTGCTCCCCGCCCCACCGCACTGCCGTGGTTGCGCCGCCCCCGGGCCAATCCATAAAGACTCCCGTCATCCAGATCTGGCGGTGGCAGTACCTTCAACCCACGCAACTCTAAGATAGCCATCTAAGCGCTGCTTCCGCGGTGAACTTGCAGTCCCGCACCCTTACGTTAGACACCAGCCAACCGGCAGCCTAGGAGCTCCGCCGCCTCGAGGGGTGCTGCTTCCCGTTGGGAATCAATTGGCCCAGAATAAAACTTCAGACAACTGATGCCTAAATAAAGTGATTTGAGATGAGGGTGCAACCTATATGGCGGCATGGTGAAGTAGGCAAGTCCAGCAGTCGAGTCGGTGAGGCCAGCGTGGTTGCGGTGGCGACCGACAGTAGGGAAACAACAATGTCACGACGGTCGACGGCTACGGGGAAGCAGCGCCGGGACTCTGGACGGATCTGAAGTTGGAGCTGCTCCGGTGCTGTGAACAACAGCGGGGGTGAATCGGCTCTAGTACGGTTCACGCGGCCATCGTTGAGGCAGCTCGAGCAGCACGGAGTAAGAGGCATACGTCCTAGTGCACAACGGCAAATGGACAGTGTCTCCGGCATTAGGGAGGAGGGCGGCTGTGAAATTGGTGCGATGGGTGCGCCATGGAGGAGGGGCTGAGATTTCGCGACTCGGGAGAAGGGAGCTTCCGGGGAGAAGGTGATTTGGCGTCCACGAGGTATGAATGGGGGGGATTGGGAGGGGAGTGGAACCATGTTTTACGGATGCATTTGTCTGAAATGGGGGAGTTACAGTTCTACCCCTGCCTTTAGGCTTCTCGGCTTCGGTCTGTGTACTGAGGGTCGGGGATAGTAGAGTAACTTTGCTTCTCCCCAAATAGTGGGCGGGAGCGATTTCGGGCGAGGAGGGCGTGTTTTGAAATATAGTGGGCGCAAGCGATTTCGGGCGAGGAGGGCGTGTTTTGAAATAGTGGGTGCGAGCTATTTCGGGCGAGGAGAGCGTGTTTTGCCGACCATGGTTTATGAATTATTCGGCACATGTCATTTCGGTCGAGGAAAATGCGTGCTTGGATGAAGTTACGAACCTACCCTCGATGTAGAACGGGCCAATTGATGCGTGTCCCACATAGGACGGTAATTTCGCGTCTCCCATTTATTTTCTCGGGAGAATTCCACCGAGTAGAGGATGTTTAACGGTTCGTTCAAAATTTGGGAGAACGAGCATCAACGTCTACCTTACGAAGTCGATTCGAATCAAATTTTGAAATATTAGCTTGCCACTTATTTTTTAGATGGAGAGATGATGCTCGGGAGTAATGTGTTTTTACATGCTCATTGCTAGCGATTTACTATATGACAAATAGTTAACCCACTCAAAACGGGAATCAAACCCAAAATGAAATATCTCGATTCAATGAAATAGCTCGTTCACCAGGTCAAAATAGTGAACTAAATCCAAAATTGAACACCTCAATCGAGTAGCATGTTGTACAGTATTATAGTACTCCATGAACATGTTGAAAGTCAAATTAATCAACTTGTTTGATATACGCATATATTCGTTCATGTGTGGATTGCAGACAACATGTTCTCCAATTTAAATATTTGAATGCAAGTTTATATCGAAACATGGTTTATATCAGTCTTTGATGCATAAAACGCGACCTCCCCCTCTCCCGGACTCCCTCTCTCTCTCTCTCTCGCCGACAATCTTCAATTCTGTCGCACGCATCCAACACACAAACCTTGTTGGTCCCGCTCGCTTTCTCTCCATCTCTCTCTCTCTTTGTGTGTGTGTGGGGGGGGGTCTTTCTAGTTCGCATGCATATATACTCCATCTATAGGTCTCTCTCACACACTATGTATGATTCTCTAGTCCAAGCTAGATATCTTGGGTGCACTCATCGTACGCACGCAAATTCCTTGGCTCGTTGCCCGTAACTCTCTCACGCACCACTCTGTCGTCTTGGAGATCTCCCTCTCTCTCTCAAACTCTCCATCTACCTGGGTCACACATACACATGCATATCTCACTCGCACTCGATAGGCCCATCTAAAACTCTATCTCTCTCCCTCGTTCTCTCTCCATCTCACACGCACACACACACACAATCTCATGCCTAGCTAGCCAAGTATGATGGTCTCTCACTCAATTGTAGGCACAAGCAGCCCCCCCTATATGTATATGACTAGCTAATCTTAGTCTCCATCACAAAGATGTGCATGGTCTATCTCGATTTCTCTCGGGGCATCTTTCTATCGCGCATGCACCTCCCTCGATCTCCCACCCATATAGTCCCCTCACGATCTCGGGGGGATTTCTCTATCACAAACACACCCTCTCGCCCTCCCCATGCGTCCATGTTCTCCATGTGTCCCTCTCGACCTTTGTTCCTTGTTGGCCAGACCTCTATTGGACATGTGCAATAGGGGTGTCTCTCTCCGTTGCAAACAATCACACACTAGCTATCTTCGTGTATCTTCCCGCCTCGCTTTTCTATCTCGAAGATGCATGCGTGAGATGTTCGCCTAAGAAACAAAAAAACACTCTCTCTCTCTCTAATTTATCGTTTGTTGTCACTTTCTCCTTCACACACATACTCTTTTTGCACACTTACTCATTCTCCTTCACACGCACTTGATCTCTCTCGACTTAGGCACTCTCCTCGGCCCATAGCATATTGATTTATTGAAAAGTCAAACATCACAAAGTTTGACCATGTACGTGGAGAAAAACAATTACATCTAGAACAGCAAACATATACCATTAGATTCACCTAGTTTCGTATGATGTATCTTTGGTGTTGTAGATATAAATAACATTTGCGTAAACCTGATCAAAGTTTGACTTCTAAAAAATTTACATGCACTGCATTATTGAGTGGATGGAATATCTCTTTCCCCCTCTCAGCTATCTGACGCACCACTCAGCCTTATCGGGGCTCCTCAATCTCTCTCAAACTTTATATCTCCCTGGTTCACACATATGCATGTCTCGCTCGCGCTATACATATAGACCCATCCAACACTCTCCGCCCTTGTTCTCTCTCTATGTGACATGCACCCCCCTAATAAGTACCATAATCCCTCACTCCATCATAGGCGCAAGCACTCCCCCCCCCCCTAAGTACGATTATCTCTCACTAGCCATCAGGAACACACGTATTGTCTCCTTCTGTCCATACGTCTATCTCGATATCTCTCGGGGTATCTTCTATCGCCCAGACACCTTGTCACTCGATCTCCCACCCATGTAGTCCCATCACGATCTCCAGGGGATCTCTCTATGACAAACATACACTCTCTCCTCCCCATGTCTACATTTTCTCCGTACGTCTCTCTCGACCTCTCTCCCTTGTTTGTCAGGCCCCTCTTGGCCATGTGCTAGGGGTCTTTCTCTCTCAGCTGCAAACAAACACACACTATCTCCTCACCTTGCTTCCGTTGTCGAAGATGCATGTGTGATATGTTTGCATAAGACACACACGTTTTTTTCTCGACTTTTATCAAGTGTTGACCATGTCTCTTTCACACACGCACACACACTTCTTCACTCACTCTTTCTATTTCACTCTCTCTCTCTCTGTTTAGGGACTCTCTCACGTCCATAAGCATATGGATGTTTTGAAAAGTCAAACCTCAGAAAAGTTTAACCAGGTATATGTGGAGAAAAACATTTACAACTAGAACGATCATTAGATTCATCACAACATGTACTTACTTCATACTATCACTTATCTCTGGTATTGTAGATATAAGTAATTTCTTTATAAACTTGATCAATGTTTCAAAAGTTTGACTTTTAAAAAAATGTTGGAACTACATTATCAAACGGAGGGAGTAGCTCTTTCTCTCTCTCTGCTATCTCTCACGGGCCTCCCCTCTCACTCGAACACTCTATACCGACGGATTATATGCTCACTGTGTCAGTGTATAGCTCCATATATTGTTTAGTTGACCGGTCAACCGGTCAACCAGTCCACATGCTGCCTTGTCAGCTCGTGTTCTGTATCTCCGTGTGCTGGCCCATGTAGCAGCGGGTGAAAATAAGTAAACTAGAGGCCCATCTGACACGCGGTGAAGTAAACAAAGTTGAAACCACTCGGGGTAGCACCCCGCATGCTAGTAAATTGAGGGCGCATTGAGGACAAACTTCTTCCGCGTGAAGGATGCACTCACGCATAATTCACCGCTGTGCGGCGGCATGCACAGAAGGACGCACTCGCACACACCCAGCACACAACACACACCAGCACACGTGTACACCAGCGTCACCGCCGGTTGAGATGGACGGCGAGGCAGCAAACAAGTGGAGGCGGCTCGAGCCAAAACCAGATCCGGCGAGCCTGGACTTCATCAGCAGCCTCCCTGAAGACATGCTGCTCGTCATCATCGGCCTCCTCCCCACTAAATCTGCCGTGCGGACCACCTTGCTCTCCCGGCGGTGGCGCCCTCTCTGGCGTCGTGTCCCCCTCAACCCCACCGTCGACAGCTGCCTCTGCGGCAAGGATTGCAAACGCATGGCCGCAGTCTCCAAATCCTTTCATCGCACCCTGGGCCAGCCAGACACCTTGATATCCACATGTTCAGTACCAACTGCAAGGTCCAACCCAGGTTCGACGAGTGGTTCTTATCCCCACCATAGATCAGCTCGCGGAGCTCAGCTTTGAAGCTGGACGATGTCGCTCTCTGCCGCCGTCCGTGCTCCGCCTCGCGCCAACGCTGTGCCGCGCCAGCTTCAGCTCCTGCTATCTTCCACAGATTAATGTCGCACCCGCCCTTCTTCTCCCTCAACTCAAGTAGCTCGACCTCTTCAACGTTGTCATCTCGAAGAAGGCTATGGAGCACCTGCTCCGCAGCTATACCGCGCTCGAGTACCTTTGTCTTGAGCAGATCCATGGGTTCATTAGCCTCCACATCGCCTCGACGAATCTCCAATGGATTTATGTGTCTTGTTGGCCCCGCAACAAGACATCAATTGGGAAGAGATCACTCCAGCTGTTCCACGTTATGGTCATTGAGAATGTGCCTTTCCTTGAGAGATTGCTTGTATCGGATCTAGAAGGTCCAGCAAAAATCAGGGTCATTGACGTGCCGAAATTGATAGCATTGGTGCACTCATCTGCCAAATTCTCCGAACTCTTTATTGGATCCATAATCGTTTAGGTACAGCACTCATCTTCTTCTCCATCTTCTTGAAATTCACATTTTTAAATTTCTTCTTGATGTATTTACGACCGTCTTCCAGAAAATGATTCCCACAAGCTTGACCCAATCTATGCGCATAGTGAAGATCTTGGCAATAAAATCTATCGGCCCCAATCTGGATCAAGTTGTTGGATTCCTTACATGCTTTCCGTGCACGGAGAAGCTACTCATCGAGGTGAAACTTCTTTCCTATTAGTAAACGGTAATCACAACGTAGCTCAATTTTTTCGTAATTTTCCCAAATTACGATGACAAGTGTAGTGTTCAAAACTGCATCTACGCACTGCACCGAAAGAAATGTTTTTAGTATTTTTTTCTCACGTGATCACCTGCATCGTTTTTTTGTTGTACTACTATAGTAGCCTAGGCTAGTCATAGTGGAAAGTAACTTAGACTACTCCAGTAACTCTATGGTTACCCTAAGAGCAAGTACTACCTCCATCCTGGTTTACTCTTCCTATTTTGTAGTATCAAAATTTGACCATAGATTTAACTGACAAAATGTTAATGCATGTCACTAAGAACTATATCGTTGGATTCATATTTGAACATAATTTCAAATGGTGTAATTTTTAGTGACATGCATTAGCATTTTCTTATGTAAATATATGGTCAAAATATTATACTAAATAAGAGGTAGTACAAAAGTGGGCTATAACGGCCCTCCACTATGTAGGCCAAAACACGTGCCAAATTCACTTGTGATGCATTTGGCATCGATGCCCCTCCATTTCTCACCTGGTGCCCCAATCTGGATCAACTACTTTGCTCCGGTGCCAAATTAACTCATGCAATGAAAAAGCACTTGCGTGGGAGAGAGAGAGAGAGGACTGAGGCAATAAAAAACACTTGTTTGGGAGAGTGAGAGGCTGGTGTAGTTGGTTTGATTGATTTGTTTATACATGTGGGTCTATTTGCACAATGGTGCCAACTCTCTCACATCGCGAGAGCGGTGCCAAAATCTTTTGATTTGACATCGATGTGTATTATGTGGCATACTTTTGCGAAATATGGCACCGGCCACACAGTGGAAGGCAACAAATGCCCAAGCTCTTCATGTACTCCTAGGTAAATGAGAGGAAAGAGAGAGAGAGAGAGAGAGTGAAAAAATATCACTAGCCAGCCAACCCTATCGTATGAGCGAATGATATTGGTACCTCTTGATGACACGGCAATCTTATACAGCTAGCTGCTCTAATATGTTCTCTTCCTTTGCAGATAAAAAAAGACCCGAAGGTGAAAAATGTGCTGCACTATAACAATCTCATCGAATTCCTTGATCTCCATCTTACAGAAATTGATTTGATCGACTACCAAGGTAGCACATCAGAGATTAAATTAGCCAGGTTCTTTGTTCTGGAGGCAAGTGTGCTCAAGGTAATGAGGTTTGGCGTTCTCTGGCGCAACAATGAATGGCATGCTGATCACCCCAAGGTAATGAGTGGATTTTAGTTTGTACGATAATGTTGCATCCACCTAAAGTAATGAAAGTTCTTACGTAAACTTCCTAGTAATTCCCTCTTCGTAGGTGCAGCATTACTCCTAACATTTGTAATATCAGTTTGAAACTTGTAATATTGCCGTGTCCTATTCCTGCGTTTTCAAAATCCTGCGAATCAAAAAGGTCCTGAGTTGGTGAAGATGTTGTGCCTGCCATGTTTCACCAATAGCCGTCGGATCTAGATCTGACGCATACAAACCAAACTTCTCCAGTTTTGCAAAAAGATGCCCGCACTTGTTCCCTATTTACAAACAACTCCTTGTCTCTCACAATCAGCCTTATCTCCTCCCCACCACATCTAGAAGGCCATGGAAAATCTGGCGCGATGGTCGCTACCGGCGCCGTCCACACCCCAATCTTGGTGTTCCATGCAATGCACGGGCATCTACGCACGGGAAATTATGTCAAACATGGCTAGTTGTAAGCAGACTAGGTCTATAGCCATGTTGATAGTGACTGCAGATGGTGAGGCTGACTATGGTATGCCGAACACGGCGCCTATACTCAGGTGTCATCTCCGGCGTAGGGTCCTGTCACTTCACTGTGAGGAGCAGCACGTCATAATTTGACCAACGGGTAGTACAGTGCTACTACATTGGTAGTACTACTACTAGTACTAGCACCACCGTCTAGATTTAGTAGTACTACCACGTCCATCTGGATTTAGTATTTGACTAGCAATATCTAGTAATGCATGTCACAAAAAATGTACTACTCCCTCTGTAAATAAATACATGGTGTATTGTTTTATTCCTATCGGCGAGATAACTTAATGTCTTTTTGCTACTTAATAGGATTACATGCAATGAACTAACCACCGCATGTGATGTTTGGTAGTCTCAAGTCATTGAAAGCATGCACGGCCCACATCTCTCATTGGTTGATATGTCATGAAATAAGAAACAAGGACGGAGTTAATGTACCGTGCCTAAGTGTTTTGGGATTATTTGGTTTTCGTAAGGTGACTTACACAACATTTTTGGTTACATGCATTAACATTTTATTAGTTAAATCAAATGTCAAAACTTGGCGCAAAATGCAAAGGGGGCCAATAAACCAGTAAACATCAAAGTTCTCTCGTTTGGCCCCAATTAGAGGTCCGGTGAGATGACTATACTGCACTGACACGGAGGGGGATGCAGCTTCATTGACTTACTGCACCTGCCTTTAGGTGTATGACACGTGGGCCCAACAGGTGGATGGCCAACCTGTCATACAGCCAAAGGCAGGTGCAGTAGAGGGGCGAGGAGTAGATGGCCAACACGCACATGAATTCAACGCAGTCTGCACTTCTCATATAAAGGCTCCCGCTAGTCCAATCTACGAAATCCTATGCACCTACGCACCCAATGGCAAGAGTGATCACTCCAATCGCAAGATCTATTGACTAGAAGCTAGACCCATGGAGGCGATGAGCGCGAGCATCAGCCGACTGTGCCAGATGGTCCAGGACGCCGGCCTGTGGCCCGGCACCAAGGAAAGTCTCCAGGTAGTGCTTGAGGCCGCCAGGGTGAGGGGCCGCTTGGATGACAGCTTCGTCTCCTTGTTCGATGAGGTCATCGTCGGCTTCCTCGACAAGTTCACCGTTGTCAAGAAGCTCGCGGACGACCTTGACGTACGCCTCCAACCCACGCGCCCAGGCTCTGCGATGCCTGCCACCCTCAACGGCCTCTATGGTGACAACCTCTTCGACGCACTGGTGGCCCTACGACTGCCCGCCGTCACGCCGGAGAATGTCCACCTCGAGGTCGCGCTCGCCGTGCAGTGCCTGGCGCAGCAAGACACCATCGACATAATCACCCACGTCTACGCGCAAATCGTCCACAAGGACTACTACATGTAAGAGGAGGACGATAGGACGCTGGCCTTCTTGGACCACAGGGCAACCTTGGACGGCATTGTTCAGAAGCACGTTGAGCTTTCCGCCAACGCCGTTGCTCCTCACACGTCGGTTGGTGACCCGGTGCACTAGCGCGTGAGGATGTCGTTGATGGATCCGTATATATCTTTATCTTTCCGTCAAATCCATGTAGTAGTATATGGTACTACTAGTAATTATCTTACCTTTCGCATCAACTTCATAATTTTAGTACGTACTCCATGCATGAACCGCGCCAGAACCAAACTTCTCATTACTCTAGGGAAAATCGTTATTTCTATCTATCGGTCGCGCCAAGGAGCAGAACCAAATTTTACAAGTTACAAGTTCAAAAGCAAAAGCCTGCCGTGTTCGCGTCGCACCCCCATGCGGTTGGTCCGGCACGCCGCTCAAGGGGGAATGCGTGTTGTGTTGCATTTTCACTTACAAGTGGGACCGCAGTTGAGCAAATCGACTATCGGCAAACCCCCACTTAGGGAGTCCTGGATTAGGGGGTCTCCAGACAGCTAGACTGTTGGACTATGAAGATACAAGATTGAAGATTTCGTCTCGTGTCCGGATGGGACTCTCCTTGGCGTGGAAGGCAAGCTAGGCAATATGGATATGTAGATCTCCTCCCTTGTAACCGACTCTGTGTAACCCTAGCCTCCTCCGGTGTCTATATAAACCGGAGGGTTTAGTCCGTAGGACAACATACAATCATACTATAGGCTAGCTTCTAGGGTTTAGCCTCTACGATCTCATGGTAGATCAAGTCTTGTAATACTCATATCATCAAGAACAATCAAGCAGGACATTGGGTATTACCTCCATCAAGAGGGCCCGAACCTGGGTAAACATCGTGTCCCCTGCCTCCTGTTACCATCCGCCTTAGACGCACAGTTCGGGACCCCCTACACGAGATCCGCCGGTTTTGACACCGACATTGGTGCTTTCATTGAGAGTTCCACTGTGTCGTCACCATAAGGCTTGATGGCTCCTTCGATCATCGGTAGCGATGCGGTCCAGGGTGAGGTTTTCCTCCCCGGACAGATCTTTGTATTCGGCGGCTTCGCACTGCGGGCCAATTCACTTGGCCATCTGAAGCAGATCTAGAGCTATGCCCCTAGCCATCAGGTCAGATTCGGAAACTTAAACTACACTTCCGACGTCCGCGGAGACTTGACCTTCGACGGATTCGAGCCTGTGTCAGGTGCGCCGCATAGTCACGACGAGCACGACGTAACTCTACCGTCGGACAGTGTTCGGGAGATCGCATCTACAACGACTCCGGCCGTAAATCCGGAGCAAATCGCGCCATCCGAGAGCGAAGGGATAGACCCCGCCATGGAGACCGCTCTCTCAGTGGCGATGGAGCCGGATACTGACTTCACCCCTTACGAGAGTCGTGTCGCCGAACCACTGGATTCACCTCCGGCCATGGACTCCGAGCCACTTACATCCGTGCCCGTCGAATCTGACTGAGCGCCGATCATGGAGTTCACCTTCGCAGATATCTTTCAGCACTCGCCCTTCGGCGATGTGCTAAATTCATTGAGGTCCCTCTCCCTGTCAGGAGAACCTTGGCCGAACTATGTCCGGCTAGAATGGGATGCGGACGACGAAGAAATTCGCTGCCCACCCACCACCCACTTCGTAGCCACTGTCGACGATTTAACCGACATGCTCGACTTCGACTCCGAAGACATCAACGGTATGCACGACGACGCAGGAGACGAGCAAGAACCACCGCCCATAGGGCGCTCTGCCACATCATCATACGACATATATATGGTGGACACCCCTAAAGAAGGCAATGGCGACGAGACAGCGGAGGATGACCCCTCCAAGAAGCAACCCAAGCGCCAATGTCAGCGGCGCCGCTCTAAGTCCCGCCACAACAAAAGTAGTGATACCGGCACGGGAGATAATAACACTCCGGATAGTGCCGAAGACAATCACAATCCACTCCAGCACGATGTAGAGTCGGAGGATGAACAAGCCAGCCCTCTAGAGCGGGCAGCAGATGGAGAACCGGAGGAGGACAATTACATGCCTCTCTCCGAAGACGAGGCGAGCCTCAGCAACGAAGAATTTATCGTGCCTGAGGACCCCATCGAGAGAGGGCGCTTCAAGCGCCGGCTTATGGCCACGGCAAATAGCCTGAAGAAAAAGCAGCAACAGCTTCAAGCTGATCAAGACTTGCTAGCAGACAGATGGACCGAAGTCCTTGCGGCCGGGGAGTACGAACTCGAGCGCCCCTCCAAGAGTTACCCAAAATGCAGGTTGCCACCTCACCTCGAGGAGGAAGCATTGAAACCTCATTCACCAGTGTACGATGCGGCTGACCGGCCACTACGTGGCCGAGCAAGAGAGGCGTTTCAGCCTAAAGTTCAGCCTGCACCCTGCCGCCACGCAATCAAAAATACTAAGGCCCGGGGCAACACAATGGACCTGCGAGACATATTGGACAGTAAGGCAAAAATCGCAAGGTCAATATACGGGTCACGGGCATGCGCGCCAACACGGGACGATGATCGTTGCATCGGATACATCAAGAGTAAATCCGGCTGGGCCGAATACAGCAGACAAGACTCATACGAACTGCGTCGGGATATAGCCCGGCACAGAGGCGCCGCACACCCCCTATGCTTCACAGATGAAGTTATGAATCATGAATTCCCGAAGGGTTTCAAACCCGTAAATATCGAATCATATGATGGCACAATAGATCCCGCTGTATGGATTGAGGATTTCCTCCTTCACATCCACATGGCTCGCGGCGATGATCTACATGCCATCAAGTACCTCCCACTAAAACTCAAAGGACCAGCTCGGCATTGGCTGAACAGCTTACCAGCAGACTCCGTAGGAAGTTGGGAGGATCTGGAAGATGCATTCCTGGACAACTTCCAGGG
The DNA here is from genome assembly GCF_003073215.2 of Triticum urartu. Lineage (NCBI taxonomy): Eukaryota > Viridiplantae > Streptophyta > Magnoliopsida > Poales > Poaceae > Triticum > Triticum urartu. Next base: position 187,565,189 of record NC_053022.1, on the reverse strand, counting down.
CACTTACGTGCGGCCACCGGATGCTGACGACTTGAGCCATATAACCCAGCAGCCAGGGGAATCGGCCAGACAATTCCGGACACGGTTCCTGACTAAGAAAAACCAAATTGTCGATTGTCCGAACGCACATGCCCTACCGGCATTCAAGCATAACATCCGTGACGAATGGCTGGCTCGCCACCTTGGCCAGGAGAAGCCGAAATCTATGGCAGCCCTCACAATAGCTGGTTGGCTTGCAGCAACAACACATCGAGGAATCCGGGCACTTCGGATACCAAAGATGCCAACGGTAGACAACGTCGTAACAGACCAAAGCGCCGCAATAACGGCGATAACACTGAGGATACGGTAGTTAATGCCGGATTCAGAGGCTCTAGATCTGGTCAGCAGAAAAAGGCATTTAAAAGAAGTACTCAGGCTCCATCCAGTTTGGATCGCATACTTGATCGCTCATGTCAAATCCACGGCACCCCCGACAAGCCAGCCAATCACACCAATACAGAATGATGGGTGTTCAAGTAGGCCGACAAGTTAAATGTCGAAAACAAGGACAAGGGGCTGCATAGTGATGACGAGGAAGAGCCCCGGCCGCCGAAAACGGGAGGACAGAAAGGGTTCCCCCCACAAGTGAAGATGGTGAACATGATATACGCAACCCACATTCCCAAGAGGGAGCGGAAGCGTGCACTAAGGGACGTCTATGCGATGGAGCCCTTCGCCCCAAAGTTCAACCCATGGTCTGCTTGCCCTATCACCTTTGATCGCAGGGATCACCCCACTAGTATTTGTCATGGCGGATCCGCCGCACTGGTCCTAGACCCCATCATCGACGGATTTCATCTCACACGAGTCCTTATGGATGGCGGCAGCAGCCTGAACCTGCTCTATCAGGATACAGTGCGAAAAATGGGTATCGATCCCTTGAGGATCAAACCCACCAAAACCACCTTTAAGGGCGTCATCCCAGGTGTAGAGGCCCATTGCACGGGCTCAATCACACTGGAAGTAGTCTTTGGATCACCGGACAACTTCCGAAGTGAGGAGTTAATCTTCGACATTGTACCGTTTTGCAGTGGCTATCATGCGCTGCTCGGGCGAACTGCATTTGCAAAATTCAATGCAGTACCGCACTACACATACCTCAAGCTCAAGATGCCAGGACCTCGGGGGGTCATAAAAGTGAATGGAAACACAGAACGCTCACTCCGCACGGAAGAGCACACTGCGGCCCTCGCAGCAGAAGCGCAAAGCAGCCTTTCAAGGCAAACCACTAATTCGGCGATACAGCCCCCGAACACCTTCAAGCGTGTTCGGAGTAAACTGCAACAGGATCGCCTGGCACGTTCAGAGCTCGCCTAGCAATTCGTCCCCCGTCCCAGTCCTAGTCAAGCGACGGAATCCGTGCCGCGCGTACATAATTACGCACTAAAAATACCATGGACATAGGTGGTGGCACGATCAGGGCACGTCCCGCAATGCGGCTTAACCGCCCTAGGGGTTGTATATCTTTCTCATTTATTTTATCTTTCAGGGCCTAACTCTCTGGAAGCCCTTTCCGGCAGTAAGATTGTCGGACACATTCTAGAAGCAACAACCAAGGTGGCAAGAAGCTAAGATGAACACGGGAACCCCCAGGTGGTCTCTAATAATAATTGATATACCCGTTTTCACTATCTATGCGCAGCTTGCCCTGGGATAGGACATTTCGAATTGTCCTACTTTCTTCTTATTGCACTACTTGTACTAGTACGCTTCGACGTATTGTTTAAATAACAATGCATAGCATTAGTCTATTATTGCATTATTCATTCTTTTTTCCTTTATGTCCATTTGCGACAATCCGCACCCGTAAATTCGGGTATGGTCAGTATGCCAGGGGCTTTCGTTTACCCCATAATACGGCGCGAGAAGTCCGAACACTTTCGACAGTGCGGCACCCCGAAATTATAGCATTATATGCATCAGCTCCAAATCATGTCTTGGGTCAATAGTTGGGTTTGCCCGACTCCCATGCTTTGGTACCTTACGTTCCGCTATATCGGCTAAGGTAGCGGTGGGAGAACTACTGTGATTGTGTCCCGGTTCTTCCAAACGAGCACCTCAGTAGAGAAAGCCGAAAACTGATTGTCATGATAAGGCGAGAGACTGGTCGCTGTTTGAGAGGTCTCAAGTCCTTAAAGACTTTTTTCGCTTCGGGCGAGGAGTCGGCCTTGTCCGGCTTAGGCGTGTATAGCGCCCCAAATTCAGCCTTCCGAATACCAGGGGCTTCGCCAAAATTTAAAATTGTAGACTTCTATGGCTAAGTGAGAGTGATAAAGCATTATAGTCCAATTTCCTGGTTCGTTGCGCTGAACACCTACCTTGAAGGACCCAAAATTGGGGTAAAGAGTGCTCAGGTTTATCTCAAACACCCCAATACTAGCTACATGGGGGCAGAAACCGACGACTGGCCAACTCTCAGATTTTATAAATGGCCGCACAGAAGGTAGTATTTTAAATTAAAAAAGCGTCGCATGGCGCAAATGAACTCGTTTAATATTACAGGATCACATGAGCATGTTCATTCAAAAATTACATCCTTGGCACACTCATCCGCCACAAGGCGGGAACCCTTCAGGACACTCTCATAGTACATCTCGGGGTGGCGATGCTCCTTGCCCTCCGGCGGCCCCTCCTTCACCAGCTTCACGGCGTCCAACTTCGCCCAGTGCACCTTCAACCGGGCAAAAGCCCTGCGCGCACCCTCGATGCAGACGGACCGCTTTATGACTTCAAGCCGTGGGCAGGCTTCCACAAGCCGCCTCACCAGACTGAAGTAGCTGCCGGACAGGGGCTCGCCAGGCCACATCCGGACTATAAGGCCCCTCATGGCCTGTTCGGCCGCCTTGTGAAGCTTGACCAATTGCTTCAGCTGGTCGCTCAAAGGAATCGGGTGTTCGGTCCTAGTATACTGAGACCAGAACAACTTCTCCGTCGAGCATCCCTCCTCAGCCCGGTAAAACTCCGCGGCATCCAGTACACTGCGGGGAAGATCTGCAAACGCTCCTGGAGAGCTCCGAACTCGGGTAAGAAAAAGCAAAGTTTCCTTCACATGCTTGCTTTGCATAATGAATGCCTTACCCGCTGCTATTTTCTTCGCCGCCTCAATTTCCTGGAGGGCCTTGTGGGCTTCAGCCTTGGCGCTCCGGGCACTTTCAAGCGCCTGTGTGATCTCGGACTCTCGCATCTTAGAGTAAAGCTCCAAGGACTCGTGTTTTTTGGTGAGAGCCTCGAGCTCTTGCTGCACCTCGCCCACTCGGGCTTCTTGCTTCTCCCACTCGATGCGCTCCTTGGCCTCTTTGTCTTCGGCCTCGGACAACGCCTTCTTCAGGGTCGCCACCTCGGTCGTGGCCCCTGGCAAATTCATGATGATCCTATTATTTTGCAACCGAACTTCTTTTCCTAAGCGTAGACAAGGTATTGCTTACCTTTGCTCTCCTTGAGCTACCTCTTGGTTAGGCCAAGCTCGTTCTCGGACCGCTCCAGGTCCTGCCTCAGTGCAGAAACCTCCGCGGTACGTGCGGTAGCGGCCAGCAAGGAAGCCTGCACTTACACATAGACATATTCTTATTAGACTCCTGACTCATCATTTGATCCTCTATTCGGCCTTTCTTCTCGAACACCGAACAGAGCATCAGGGGCTACTATCTATGCGGTAACATTTTCTTATATATGTTTTGATTGCTTACCTCAAAGCCTATTAGGAGGCTGGCACAAGCTTCGTTCAGCCTGTTTTTAGCGGACTGAACCTTCTCGACCACCGCACTCATGCTAGTGCGGTGCTCTTCGTTGATGGAAGCGCTGCGAAGCGCTTCCAGCAAGTTGTCTGGTGCCTCTGGATGGACAGAGGACGCCAGCATGGGTGGTTGGCCCCCCTTAACGGGGGACCGCCTGCCGGAGTCTGGAACCATCGAAGGTTCCAGCGCAGTGTTCGGTTGGAGGCCGAACTCGGAGCCCATAGGAGCCCCACTCCCTTGGTACCCAGGGTCCGGGAAGTCGCCTCGAGACGCCCCCAGGACCACCTCCCCTTGGCTTGGTGCCTTTTGAGACAACATATCGGCGTTGTCCGTAGGGCGAGGAGTGGAGGCGGTCGAAAGAGAACCGTTGTTCATATCCGACGAGTCCAACGAACCGCTCGATGAAGTTACGTCGAGATGAGCTCGAGACGGACTGCATAATCATGTTCGGCATGAGAAGAAGAAGCGCAGTAAAACATACCATGAATTACTATGGTGTCCAGATACTTACGACTTTGCCAGGGGCTTGACCCTGGGTAGCCACTCGTCGCCGCTTTAGGCGGCCATCATGGAGCAGTCCGGAGGGAGGGTCTTGCCCTTCTTGGACCCTTCGGCCTCCCCGGTTGGGTCGGCCTTCCTTTTCTTGTCTCCCCCAGCTGGGGGGAGAACTTTCCTCTTCCTCCTCCTCGTTTTCGTGGGAGGAGGGCGCGTCGGAGTTATCGGACAATGAGTCCGATACAACCTTGCGCTGGAGACCCTTTCGGGTCCCCGCAGCCTTCTTCTTGGCCTTCTTCACCGGCACCTCGTAAGGTGCCAGAACCAGCATCTCCGGCAGGAGAGCATCTGCAGGATCTTCCAGCAGGGGGCGGGGCAATTGATCTGCTCCACTGTCTTCACCCAGTCCTGTTAAAGGCATGGAAGGCTTAGATCCCGCACATGATTAAACTAGGGAAAATAGATACCCTGTGAAACATAAAAACTTACCGGATTGGCGCGGCGCTTTGCGCTGAGTCCTCGGTCCTCGGTGAGGGAAGGAGGTACCTCGGCACCCTTAAACAGCACCCTCCAGACGTCCTCATGCGTCGTGCCATAGAGCTCTCGCAGCGTCTGGTGCTTGGCCGGGTCGAACTCCCACAAGTTGAATACCCGTTGTTGACACGGGAGAATCCGGCGGAAGAGCATGACCTGGACCACGTTGACGAGCTTAATTTTCTTGCTCATCATGTTCTTGATGCAGGTCTGGAGTCCGGTCAGATCTACCGAGGAACCCCAGGACAGGCCCTTCTCTTTCCAGGAGGTGAGCCGTGTGGGGATTCCGGATCGGAATTCGGGGGCCGCCACCCAGTTGGTGTCGCGCGGCTCAGTGATGTAGAACCACCCCGATTGCCACCCCTTTATGGTCTCCACATAGGAGCCTTCAAGCGAGGTGACATTAGGCATCTTGCCCACCATGGCGCCTCCGCACTCTGCTTGCTGTCCGACCACCACCTTCGGTTTGACATTGAAGGTCCTCAGCCACAGGCCGAAATGGGGCTTGATGCGGAGGAAGGCCTCGCACACGACGATAAACACCGAAATGTTGAGGATGAAATTGCAGGCCAAATCATGAAAATCCAGCCCGTAGTAGAACATGAGCCCACGGAAAAATGGGTGGAGGGGAAATCGCAGTCCACGGACAAAGTGGGTAAGAAAAACTACCCTCTCATGGGGTTCGGGCGTTGGGATGATCTGCCCCGCATCTGGCAGCCGGTGCGCGATATCCGCGGCCAGATATCCGGCTTCCCGTAACTTTTTGATGTTCTCCTCCGTGACGGAGGAGACCATCCACTTGCCTCCTGCTTTGGACATGCTTGGAGTGGTTTGAGAAGAAGAACGCGAGCTTGGGTGCTAGAGCTTGAGTGTGCGGGAATGGGTAAGAGTGAATCTTCGTCCCTTTATAAGGGCGGAGGAGGCGATGCGCCTCCCCACTTGCCTGGTAAAATCGCTTATTCCCCAAGCGCCGTAATTGATGGTGCGGTTGGGTTACCCTCGTCCGTATTGATGAAAATCCCGTAATGAGGGGAACACGATCTCTGCTTTGACAAGACGTGTCAAGAAAACCATCTCGCGATATGTGCGGTGCTGGTTGAGAAAAACGGTTCGAATAATGACCGGGTCATGGCGTGATGTCATGTTGTCAAAACGTGTCAATAGATTAGATTTGTGGAAATATTATTCTCTCTACGGTGGTATGTGGAACTTGTTTTGCAGAACCGGACACTATCCTTGTGTTCAAAATCTTCCTTGGAGTATTCGGAGGAGGAACCCGCCTTGCAATGCCGAAGACAATACTGCGTGCCGGACTCATCGTCATTGAAGCCTGGTTCAGGGGCTACTGAGGGAGTCCGGGATTAGGGGGTCTCCGGACAGCCGGACTATATCCTTTGGCCGGACTATTGGACTATGAAGGTACAAGATTGAAGACTTCGTCCCGTGTCCGGATGGGACTCTCCTTGGCGTGCAAGTCAAGCTAGGCAATACGGATATGTCGATCTCCTCCCTTGTAACCGGCTCTGTGTAACCCTAGCCCCCTCCGGTGTCTATATAAACCGAAGGGTTTAGTTCGTAGGACAACATACAATCATACCATAGGCTAGCTTCTAGGTTTTAGCCTCTACGATCTCGTGGTTGATCAACTCTTGTAATACTCATATCATCAAGACCAATCAAGCAGGACGTAGGGTATTACCTCCATCAAGAGGGCCCAGACATGGGTAAACATCGTGTCCCCTGCCTCCTGTTACCATCCGCCTTAGACGCACAGTTCGGCACCCCCTACCCGAGATCTGCCGGTTTTGACACCGACACCCACCCCGCCCGGCGTGCGATGGCTGAGAAAACAGGAGGGGGAAGAGATGCTTGTAGCATGGACTCCAAGAAAATTGGTGTCGGATGGGACTCATGTGGGTGGCGTGTGTCGTACTGCTAGACATGAATGCTAGTTATGGCCCATATAACCCCACTATATCGAGGTGCTGGTTATGGAGAACAAATTTCCTGGAGTCCGTGATCAGCCCTCCACTATCTCTCTTCTTAGCCAGCCAGCAGACGCGCGGAGCCCATCGTCTGTTTGCTCATGTGCGGTCCCACATGTCAGTGAAAATGCAAGAGGACCCACTGAACCTGCACATCTTTCACCTCGACGTGCTGGTGATGAAAAACAAATCCAATAAAGATCTTCGGTGGCCGCTTTTGGAGTTACTCAAGAGTAGTAAGATTCTATTTACAGTTTAACCCAAGATGCACATCACGTGGCTTCAACTACCACTTTATTTTCTTGCATGACACGACCTGGATGCTGGATGTCCCACGTGTCGTCAAAAGGAGGAAAAACTCGATCAAATCTTCGGTTGTGCTCTCGGATTAGATTAATTGTGCTAACTTAAAATTTTATTGTGTAGAATGGATGCAAGTTTTGGTATTGGGAAGAAGAGTACAATGATATATTGATAGAGCGCAATTTAGTAGATTTTCTAGCACTTTTAGTTAGCATAGAGGCTAGAGATGAGACTGGTGCACTTGTTGATAGAATAGAGGCTAGACACGTCTACTTTTTACACTCGAAGAAGAAAGAAGCACGCAAGATCGAGCCTCCGCAGATCAACAATAAATGCATCGAGAAGGCACTAATTCAAATTACAGGAGCAGTTATGGAAGTTGGATTTCTTCTAAAATGTATTCTTGTGGTTCTTGTTTTCTTTGGTCTTGCTTTTCTAGTCAAAATTTTGGCGATGTATTTCCATGTACCAAAAAAATCAATGATGAAAAAAAGATATGTGTTTGCAAAGAAAAATGTACGTGGTCGGGATGCGTCCGCTCGTTCGGCGCACGGCCACCACATCCAAGAAATGGCCCGGACACGACCCCATTGACCTACCCAAATGGACATAATCCGGGCAAAACGGAGGACCGTTTGGGGTCGTGTGTTGGAGTTGGCCTTACAAGTGGGACCGCGGTTGAGGAAACCGACTATCGGTAAACCTCCACCTCGCTCGCCGCGCGATGGCTGAGTTAGAGAAATGACGAGGTTGAAGAGATTGATGTAGCATGGACTCCAAGAAATATGGTGTCAGATGGAAGTCGTGTTGGTGGCATGTGCCGTACTCCTGGACGCGAATGCTGGTTCTGGCCCATGCCACCCTACTACTCCTACTACTTATAGTAGTAGTAGTAGTAGTAGTAGTAGTAGTAGTAGTAGTAGTAGTAGTAGTAGTAGTAGTAGTAGTAGTAGTAGTAGTAGTAGTAGTATCGAGGATTCGAGGTGCTGGTTACGTACAGCGAACACATTAACATAAGGCCCACCTCACACTGTGGCCAAATTTCTTGGAGTCTGTGCTAGGTTAAAAAGTGTTCTTTGTGAGGATGGGTGGCTGGTCTCAAGTTTAAAACTTGTTGTGTTACGTACGTAGACATAGAGATAGTGCAACATGTGAAGCTAGTACAAATAGTGTCCTATTGTTGATTGGCCTCATCCGATAACCTGTTGCAATGCACGTACAATTATGTATTCGGAAAATATATTTTTGCCTCGTCGCAGCACCCACTCAGAGAAGCGACTCGAAAGACATTCATAAATATAGTAAGTTTATCACAGGCATATCATTTTATTACATACAACAGGTCATCAACCCACAATGACAACGAGGATACATTATAAATACTAAAGTTTTCATCAAACAACAAATAACAAGCAATGAAATGAACTTCAACTCAACCAATCCTCGGCGTTGGAAATGCTTGCTTTGAACCACAAGCGATTCTCCGGGAAGAGCCAGCTACTATCAATCTCGAGACCAAAGCAGGACTGATCATCCAGGCTGAAGTTGCCTACTATATCACGACCAGGGTAGGGAACCACCGCAATGTCCGACGTATAGATACAGTTGCTTCTCATAAATGGTAGTAACATTGTGTCAACAGCAGTTGGATCGCCTTTCACCATCATTGGATAGTTTTGTCCAAGGAAGAGCGAGTTTTCTCCAAGACTATCAATATTGTACCAAGGAGAAGGTGTTGGCGCTAGCACACTAGTATCCATCCCGAATACCATGCAACGGGTGTTGGAATAGGCCCCGAGAGTGCGACCACGGGAGACAACACCTGCTCCCTCAATAGTAACATAAGCAGTGGGTTGTATACAAACAAGAAGGGGTGATCCATCGGAATTAGTTGCCAGCCGCAAGTGAGCATATGGGCCCTGCTCGTCCTCATGCTTGTAATCATCACCATCGTCATCTCCCCCTTGGTTATAAATTTTTTCAAGTATAGGTGGTGGAATGTTCACAGGACCTTGGAAACACAAGAAGAAGGTTAATTAGTAAAGGGAAACTTGCTAACCCGCATGCATGTGGATGAAACAATTATAATTACGGTGGAAGAGAAACGTATCGAAACTACGAGGATGCCATGCAAAAACAGTGCCATGAGTGGTGGCAGCAAACACAAAAGCCTCGTATTCAATTGCATCACAGTACTCATCCATGTACAAAAACTGATTTTTGAGCAATATCCATCCAGTCGAACCACGAAGGACGGCAACAAGCTTGTCGAAGATAGCAACAACTTGATAGTTCTTGTAATTCCAAGAGCGGTTGGGAACTCGACAAATTGCTATCTTCCGTAGACGACAGTCACCATGATCGTATTTCAACGTACGTAGATCATCTGTGTGCTCAACCTCAGGGCACTCAGAGATTTTTGGAAGGTGAATCCGCTGATGAGTGTACACATTCACAAGTTCCCACTCACAATTGTACCGAATATAAACAACACAATCTCCATTTGTGTCAGCCCAGGCCTTAGCCTGAAGCGATGGCATCTTGACATCACACGTATCGTTATCAAGCGGCATCAACTTGCACAAGGCGAGGCCTCCGTCGTCCGCGCCCATGCGAACAGGCTTATAGTGAAGAAGATAAGGGAGAACAAACCGCTCCTGGACCCTTGGGTTCCTTGTAATGATGTTATTAGTTGAGTCGAGAATGGTCTTAAACGAACCTGCCATGCTAGCCGAGGTGATGACGTCGCACCGATCAATGAGTTCCCCCACCACGTCATCTTTCAAATTGGGGCAAGAATAAAGGGGTCGTTTCCGAATTGTTCCCTCCATGGAGAAGACGATCGAACAATGGCAGAAGGAAGGGTGAAGGCAAATGGAGGAGGGAGGAAGAGCGTGCGAGAGTAGTTCAAATCGAGAGGGAAAGGCGAAGAGTCGGTGAACGGTTGCCAGGTTGCCACGGTACGCGAAGAGCCGCCCCGACCTACATGTCCTTTCGTAAATTGTACAAAAGGACTCGCCGTCGTCTCACTGACATGTTGGAACGGGACCACATGTCAACGAAACGTGGTGTGTAATTTCTCATGCAAAATGCGATCTAGCCGCGTGGCCCGAGGTGCCGCATTAGTTGTCGACCTTCATTTTTTTAACATACAATCTGAGTGGATAGCTCCTATGGTCATCACACGTGAGAGGATATATAGGTGGGCTAGGTGGGCAGGCGGCAACAATCTAAGTGCTAAAAGAGTTGATCTCGAAAAAAGAGTTGATTCAATGCTTGGTTTTGTTTGGATTTTGCAACTATGACCATTGGATAGAGTGAATCAATGGCTTACGTTCAAAGTTATTCTCATACTATAGAATGGTATAGGAACATGGAGAGATTTGGTTGATTTTATATCGCTGAATAATATAAAATATTATGAGTGCAGACGCTCCACCCCGAGGTTTGTTGCTCCTTCTCGGTCGTTGGGAATCTATGTTCTTCCACTCTTTCATCTAAGACATGAGCTTTGTTCATCCTTTTGCCGACACGTGGGACATCTATATGCCTCCATTTTACAAAATCATACTATATGCATCCATGACACGCGGGACATCTAGCATCAAGGTGGTGTGTCATGCAAGAAAATGGAGATATGCAGTGCGTGAGTGAGTCGTGCACTTCGATGGCACCTAGTACTACTACGCAATATTTTTCTCCTCGTTGGCACGTGAATAGTGCACGTACTCAACGACAGAGCACGGGATGGTAGCCATGGACATGGTCGGCCCTTTTTGAAGAGAGTACTAATAAATAACTTTGATGTGTCCCGTCAACTCGCAGAACGACGAGAAGCTTCCCTACTATGCCTTCTCCCTCGCCAACGCATGCGCGATGGCTCGCAGCACGAGGAGAAACTTTTGCTTACAAGCGGTGGAGGTGCATCAGTTCATTTGGTGTCAGATTGCCAAAAGTACTACTGTAGTACCATCATTATTATTGTTCAACTTCCGGAAGAGGAGAAGAGCCAAGCGCAAGGTCACCTACTAACCTAGTACAGTACTACTATAGCCAAAGTTGGTCCAGCTTTTTAGAGCATGGTTAATTAATACAGGCGGCTCTTGCAGCGGCACACCATTTAGAGCAAGTACTCTCTTCGTAGGAACAAAGGAAGTGAAACAAAAGTTGGAGTGGATGCTAGATTGCCAATTAAAACATGATTACATAGGGAAAAAATCCTATAGCATTCTATCCTATGAATCAAACGACCAATGTAGGAAATTATGAGGGGGGTCTCTCCAACAGTGTTCCTCGGCTCGCACCTAGCATCACGGTGGTCGAACTTGGAGTCATTCATCTGGTACACATGGCATCTCAGATCTGGACACAAGGTGACGCGACCTCTCACTTCCTCCGCCATGTGAAGTGGCGCGCCGGTGGAGGGCTATCATACTCCAATATTAGGTTGGCTCTATGTGATGTGGCAACTTCATATACTAAACGGATGCTGGCTATACTACTAAGGTACTCACACTCCAAGAAGTGACTCGAAAACCATTCATAAATTGAGTCTATGACATGCATTTGCAAATGTACCATTCATTACATATAACAAGTCATCAACACACAATGACAACGAGGATACATGTTGAATTATAGATATTTCCAACAAAACATTCTAGTAAATACTGAAGTTTTCATCACACAACAAATAGCAAGCAATGAAATGAACTTCAACTCAACCAATCCTCGACGTTGGAAACGCTTGCTTTGAACCATAGGTGCTCTGGGAAGGGCCAGCTATTGTCAATATAGAGAGCAACGCAGGACTGACCATCCAGGCTGAAGCGGCATATATCAGGACCAGGGTAGGGAACCACCGCAATGTCCGAGGTATCGATACAGTTGCTTCTCATAAATGGTAGTAACGTTGTGTCAACAGCAGTTGGATCGCCTTTCACCATCATTAGATAGTTTTGTCCAAGGAAGAGCAAGTTTTCTCCAAGACTATCAATATTGAACCAGGGAGAAGGTGTTGGCGCTAGCACACTAGTAGCCATCCCGAATACCCTGCAACGGGTGTTGGAATAGGTCCGAAGAGGGCGACCATGGGAGACAACACCTGCTCCCACGGTAGTAACAATCCGAGTGCACTATATACAGACAAGAAGAGGTGATCCATCAGAATTAGTTGCCAGGCGCCACTGAGTATATAAGTTCTGCTCGTCCTCATGCTCATGATCATCACCATTGTCATCTCCCCCTTGGTTATAAAATTTTTCAAGTATAGGTGCTGGAATGTTCACAGAACCTTGGAAACACAAGAAGAAGGTTAATTAGTAAAGGGAAACTTGGTACCCGCATGCATGTGGATGAAACAATTATAATTATGGTGGAAGACAAAAGTACCGAAACTACGAGGATCCCATGCGAAAACACTGCCACGAGTGGTGGCAGCAAACACAAGACCCTCGTATTCAATTGCATCACAGTACTCATCCGTGTACAGAAACTTATTTTTGATCAATATACATCCAGTCGAACCACAAAGGATGGCAACAAGCTTGTCAAAGATAGCAACAACTTGATAGTTCTTGTAATTCCAAGAGCGGTTGGGAACTCGACAAATTGCTATCTTCCGTAGACAACTGTCACCATGATCGTATTTGAACGTACATAGATCATCTGTGTGCTCAACCTCAGGGCACTCAGAGATTTTTGGAAATGGAATCCGCTGGACGAGTGTACACATTCACAAGTTCCCACTCGCAATTGTACCCAATATAAACAACCCAATCTCCATTTGCGCCAGCCCAGGCCTTACCCTGAAGTGATGGCATCTTGACATCACACGTATTGTTATCAAGCGGCATCAACTTGCACAAGGCGAGGCCTCCATTGTCCGCGCCCATGCGAACAGGCTTATAGCAAAGAAGTAAGTGAGATCAAACCGCTCCTGGACCCTTGGGTTCCTTGTAATGATGTTATTAGTTGAGTCGAGAATGGTCTTGAACGAACTTGCCATGCTAGCCGAGGTGATGACGTCGCACCGATCAATGAGTTCCCCCACCGCGTCATCTTTCAGATCGGGGCAAGAATAACGGGGTCGTTTCCAACTTGTTCCCTCCATGGAGAAGACGATCAAACAATGGCAGAAGGAAGGATGAAGGCAAATGGAGGAGGGACGAAGAGTGTGCGACAGCAGCTCCAAATCAAGAGGGAAAGGCGAAGAGTCGGTGGACGGTTCCAGTTTGCCACGGTACACGAAGAGGTGCCCCAACCTACACATCCTTTCGGAAATTGTACAAAATGAAGGAAATATGCCCTAGAGGCAATAATAAAGTTATTATTTATTTCCTTATATCATGATAAATGTTTATTATTCATGCTAGAATTTTATTAACCAGAAACATAATACATGTGTGAATACATAGACAAAAGAGTGTCACTAGTATGCCTCTACTTGACTAGCTCGTTAATCAAAGATGGTTATGTTTCCTAACCATGGAAAAAGAGTTGTTATTTCATTAACGGGATGACATCATTAGGTGAATGATCTGATTGACATGACCCATTCCATTAGCTTAGCACCCGATCATTTAGTATGTTGCTATTGCTTTCTTCATGACTTATACATGTTCCTATGACTATGAGATTATGCAACTCCCGTCTGCCGGAGGAACACTTTGTGTGCTACCAAACGTCACAACGTAAATGGGTGATTATAAAGGTGCTATACAAGTGTCTCCAAAGGTACATGTTGGGTTGGCGTATTTCGAGATTAGGATTTGTCACTCCGATTGTCGGAGAGGTATCTCTGGGCCCTCTCGGTAATGCACATCACTTAAGCCTTGCAAGCATTGCAACTAATGAGTTAGTTGCGAGATGATGTATTACGGAACGAGTAAAGAGACTTGCCGGTAACGAGATTGAACTAGGTATTGAGATACCGACGATCGAATCTCGGGCAAGTAACATACCGATGACAAAGGGAACAACGTATGTTGTTATGCAGTCTGACCGATAAAGATCTATGTAGAATATGTAGGAGCCAATATGGGCATCCAGGTCCCGCTATTGGTTATTGACCGGAGACCTGTCTCGGTCATGTCTACATTGTTCTCGAACCCGTAGGGTCCGCACGCTTAAGGTTACGATGACAGTTATATTATGAGTTTATGCATTTTGATGTACCGAAGGTTGTTCGGAGTCCCGGATGTGATCACGGACATGACGAGGAGTCTCGAAATGGTCGAGACGTAAAGATTGATATATTGGAAGCCTATGTTTGGATATCGGAAGTGTTCCGGGTGAAATCGGGATTTTACCGGAGTACCGGGAGGTTACCGGAACCCCCCGGGAGCTATATGGGCCTTAGTGGGCTTTAGTGGAAAGGAGAAAGGGGCAGCCCAAGGTCCTAGTCCGAATTGGACTAGGGGGAGGGGCTGGCGCCCCCTTCCTTTTTCCTCTACTCCTACTACTACATGGAGGACTCCTAGTTGGACTAGGAAAGGGGGAATCCTACTCCCGGTGGAGTAGGACTCCCCTAGGCGCGCCATAGAGAGGGCCGGCCCCCCTCCTCCACTCCTTTATATACGGGGGCAGGGGGCACCCCATAGACACACAAGTTGATCTTCGGTGATCGTTCCTTAGCCGTGTGCGGTGCCCCCCTCCACCATATTCCACCTCGGTCATATTGTAGCGGTGCTTAGGCGAAGCCCTGCGACGGTTGAACATCAAGATCGTCACCACGCCGTCGTGCTGATGGAACTCCTCCCCGATGCTTTGCTGGATCGGAGCCCGGGGAGCGTCATCGAGCTGAACGTGTGCCAAGAACTCGGAGGTGCCGGAGTAACGGTGCTTGGATCGGTTGGACCGGGAAGACGTACGACTACTTCCTCTACGTTGCATCAACGCTTCCGTTGTCGATCTACAAGGGTACGTAGATCACACTCTCCCCTCTCATTGCTATGCATCACCATGATCTTGCGTGTGCGTAGGAAATTTTTTAAAATTACTACGTTCCCCAACAGTGGCATCCGAGCCTAGGTTTTATGCGTTGATGTAATATGCACGAGTAGAACACAAGTGAGTTGTGGGCGATATAAGTCATACTGCTTACCAGCATGTCACACTTTGGTTCGGCGGTATTGTTGGATGAAGCGGCCCGGACCGACATTACGCGTACGCTTACGCGAGACCGGTTCTCCCGACGTGCTTTGCACATAGGTGGCTTGCGGGTGACAGTTTCTCCAAGTTTAGTTGAATCGAGTGTGGCTACGCCCGATCCTTGCGAAGGTTAAAACAGCACCAACTTGACAAACTATCGTTGTGGTTTTTGATGTGTAGGTAAGAACGGTTCTTGCTAAGCCCGTAGCAGCCACGTAAAACTTGCGACAACAAAGTAGAGGACGTCTAACTTGTTTTTGCAGGGCATGTTGTGATGTGATATGGTCAAGACGTGATGAGATATAAGTTGTTGTATGAGATGATCATGTTTTGTTGAAGTTATCGGCAACTAGCAAAATCCTTATGGTTGTCTCTCTATTGCATAAGATGCAAGCGCCCAATAACTGCTTTACTTTATCGCTATGCGATAGCAATAGTTGCAAGAGCAATTGTTGGCGAGACGACCACGTGACGACACATTGATATAGATCAAGATGATGGAGATCATGGTGTCATGCCAGTGATGATAGAGATCATAACAGTACTTTGGAGATGGAAATCAAAGGCACAAGATGATGATGGCCATATCATGTCACATATTTTGATTGCATATGATGTTTATCTTTTATACATCTTATTTTGCTTAGTTTCACGGTAGCATTTTAAGATGATCTCTCACTAATTATCAAGAAGTGTTCTCCCTGAGTATGCACCGTTGCGAAAGTTCTTCGTGCTGAGACACCACGTGATGATCGGGTGTGATAGGCTCTACGTTCAAATACAACGGGTGCAAAACAGTTGCACACGCGGAATACTCAGGTTATACTTGACGAGCCAAGCATATACAGATATGGCCTCGGAACACGGAGACCGAAAGGTCGAGCGTGAATCATATAGTAGATATGATCAACATAGTGATGTTCACCAATGAAACTGCTCCATCTCACGTGATGATCGGACATGGTTTAGTTGATTTGGATCACGTGATCACTTAGAGGATTAGAGGGATGTCTATCTAAGTGGGAGTTCTTAAGTAATATGATTAATTGAACTTAAATTTATCATGAACTTAGTCCTGGTAGTATTTTGCAAATTATATTGTAGATCAATAGCTCGCGTTGTTGCTTCCCTGTGTTTATTTTGATATGTTCCTAGAGAAAATTGTGTTGAAAGATGTTAGTAGCAATGATGTGGATTGGATCCGTGATCTAAGGTTTATCCTCATTGTTGCACAGAAGAATTATGTCCTTGATGCACCGCTAGGTGACAGACCTATTGCAGGAGCAGATGCAGACGTTATGAACGTTTGGCTAGCTCAATATGATGGCTACTTGATAGTTTAGTGCACCATGCTTAATGGCTTAGAATCGGGACTTCAAAGACGTTTTGAACGTCATGGAACATATGAGATGTTCCAGGAGTTGAAGTTAATATTTCAAGCAAATACCCGAGTTGAGAGATATGAAGTCTCCAACAAGTTCTATAGCTAAAAGATGGAGGAGAATCGCTCAACTAGTGAGCATGTGCCCAGATTGTCTGAGTACTACAATCACTTGAATCAAGTGGGAGTTAATCTTCCAGATAAGATAGTGATTGACAGAATTCTCTAGTCACCATCACCAAGTTAGTAGAACTTCGTGATGAACTATGATATGCAAGGGATAACGGAAACGATTCCCAAGCTCTTCGTAATGCGGAAATTTATGAAGGTAGAAATCGATAAAAACATCAGGTGTTGATGGTAGACAAGACCACTAGTTTCAAGAAAAGGGCAGAGGGAAGAAGGGGAACTTCAAAAAGAACAGCAAGCAAGTTGCTGCTCAAGTGAAGAAGCCCAAGTCTGATCCTAAGCCTGAGACTAAGTGCTTCTACTGCAAAGGGACTGGTCACTGGAAGCGGAACTACCCCAAGTGATTGGCAGATAAGAAGGATGGCAAAGTGAACATAAGTATATTTGATATACATGTTATTGATGTGTACTTTACTAGTGTTTATAGCAACCCCTCAGTATTTGATACTAGTTCAGTTGCTAAGATTAGTAACTCGAAACGGGAGTTGCAGAATAAAGACTAGTTGAGGGTGAAGTGACGATGTGTGTTGGAAGTGGTTCCAAGATTGATATGATCATCATCGCACACTCCCTATACTTTCAGGATTAGTGTTGAACCTGAATAAGTGTTATTTGGTGTTTGCGTTGAGCATGAATATGATTTGATCATGTTTATTGTAATACGGTTATTCATTTAAGTAAGAGAATAAAATGTTGTTCTGTTTACATGAATAAAACCTTATATGGTTACACACCCAATGAAAATAGTTCGTTGGATCTCGATCGTAGTGATACACATAATCATAATATTGAAACCAAAAGATGCAAAGTTAATAATGATAGTGCAACTTATTTGTGGCACTGCCATTTAGGTCATATTGGTGTAAAGCGCATGAAGAAACTCCATGCTGATGGGATTTTGGAATCACTTGATTATGAATCACTTGATGATTGCGAACCATGCCTCATGGGCAAGATGACTAAGACTCCGTTCTCCGGAGCGAGCAACTGACTGAATGGAAATAATACATACTGATGTATGCGGTCCGATGAGTGTTAAGGCTCATGGCAAGTATCGTTATTTTCTGAACTTCACAGATGATTTGAGCAGATATGGGTATATCTACTTGATGAAACATAAGTCTGAAACATTTGAAAAGTTCAAAGAATTTCAGAGTGAAGTGGAAAATCATCGTGACAAGAAAATAAAGTTTCTACGATCTGATCGCGGAGACAAATATTTGAGTTACGAGTTTGGTCTTCAATTAAAACAATGTGGAATAGTTTCACAAACTCATGCCACATGGAACACCACAGCATAATGGTGTGTCCGAACGTCATAACTGTACTTTATTGGATATAGTGCAATCTATGATGTCTCTTACTGATCTACCACTATCGTTTTGGGGTTATGCATTAGAGACAGCTGCATTCACATTAAATAGGGCACCATCTAAATCCGTTGAGACGACACCGTGTGAACTATGGTTTGGCAAGAAACCTAAGCTGTCGTTTCTTAAAGTTTGGGGTTGTGATACTTATATGAAAAAGTTTCATCGTAATAAGCTCAAACCCAAATCGGAGAAATATGTCTTCATAGGATACCCAAAGGAGACTTTTGGGTACACCTTCTATCACAAATCCGAAGGCAAGACTTTTGTTGCTAAATTCGGAGTCTTTCTAGAGAAGGAGTTTCTCTCGAAAGAAGTGAGTGGGAGGAAAGTAGAAAACTTGATAAGGTAATTGTATCATCTCCCTTATTGGAAAGTAGTTCATCACCGAAATCTATTCTTGTGACTACTACACCAATTAGTGAGGAAGCTAATGATGATGATCATGTAACTTCAGATCAAGTTACTACCGAATCTTGTAGGTAAACCAGAGTGAGATCGCACCAGAGTGGTATGGTAATCCTGTTCTGGAAGTCATGTTACTAGACCATGATGAACTTGCGAACTATGAGGAAGCGATGATGAGCCCAGATTCCGCAAAATGGCTTGAGGCCATGAAATCTGAGATGGGATCCATGTATGAGAACAAAGTGTAGACTTTGGTCGACTTGCCCGATGATCGGCAAGCCATAGAAAATAAATGGATCTTCAAGAGGAAGACGGACACTGATAGTAGTGTTACTATCTACAAAGCTAGAATTGTCGCAAAAGGTTTTCGACAAGTTCAAGGTGTTGACTACGATGAGATTTTCTCACTCGTATCTATGCTTAAGTCTGTCCGAATCATGTTAGCAATTGCCGCATTTTATGAAATCTGGCAAATGGATAAACAAAACTGCATTCCTTAATGGATTTACTAAAGAAGAGTTGTATACGATGCAACTAGAAGGTTTTGTCGATCCTAAAGGTGTTAACTAAATATGCAAGCTCCAGTGATCCATCTATGGACTGGTGCAAGAATCTCGGAGTTGGAATATACGCTTTGATAAGTTGATCAAAGCATATAGTTTTATACAGACTTGCGGTGAAGCCTGTATTTACAAGAAAGTGAGTGGGAGCACTACAACATTTCTGATAAGTATATGTGAATGACATATTGTTGATCGGAAATAATGTAGAATTATTTTGCAAAGCATAAAGGAGTGTTTGAAAGGAGTTTTTCAAAGAAAGACCTCGGTGAAGCTGCTTACATATTGAGTATCAAGATCTATAGAGATAGATCAAGACACTTGATAAGTTTTTTCAATGAGTACATACCTTGACAAGATTTTGAAGTAGTTCAAAATGGAACAGTCAAAGAAAAGGTTTCTTGCCTGTGTTACAAGGTGTGATGTTGAGTAAGACTCAAAGCCCGACCATGGCAGAAGATAGAAAGAGAATGAAAGGCATTCCCTATGCCTCAGCCATAGGTTCTATAAAGTATGCCATGATGTGTACCAGATCTATTGTATACCCTACACTGTGTTAAGCAAGGGCGTACAATAGTGATCTAAGAGTAGATCACTGGACATTGGTCAAAATTATCCTTAGTGGAATAAGGAAATATTTTTCGATTATGGAGGTGACAAAAGGTTCGTCGTAAAAAGTTACGTCGATGCAAGTTTTGACATAGATCTGGATGACTCTAAGTCTCGATCTAGATACATATTGAAAGTGGGAGCAATTAGCTAGAGTAGCTTCGTGCAGAGCATTGTAGACATAGAATTCGCAAAATACTTACGGATCTATATGTGACAGACCCGTTGACTAAAATTATCTCACAAGCAAAACATGATCACACCTTAGTACTCTTTGGGTGTTAATCACATAAATGATGTGAACTAGATTATTGACTCTAGTAAACCCTTTGGGTATAGGTCACATGACGATGTGAACTATGGGTGTTAATCACATGGTGATGTGAACTCTTAGTGTTGAATCACATGGTGATGTGAACTAGATTATTGACTCTAGTGCAAGTGGGAGACTGAAGGAAATATGCCCTAGAGGCAATAATAAAGTTATTATTTATTTCCTTATATCATGATAAATGTTTATTATTCATGCTAGAATTGTATTAACCGGAAACATAACACATGTGTGAATACATAGACAAACAGAGTGTCACTAGTATGCCTCTACTTGACTAGCTCGTTAATCAAAGATGGTTATGTTTCCTAACCATGGACAAAGAGTTGTTATTTGATTAACGGGATCACATCATTAGGTGAATGATCTGATTGACATGACCCATTCCATTAGCTTAGCACCCGATCATTTAGTATGTTGCTATTGCTTTCTTCATGACTTATACATGTTCCTATGACTATGAGATTATGCAACTCCCGTCTGCCGGAGGAACACTTTGTGTGCTACCAAACGTCACAACGTAAATGGGTGATTATAAAGGTGCTATACAAGTGTCTCCAAAGGTACATGTTGGGTTGGCGTATTTCGAGATTAGGATTTGTCACTCCGATTGTCGGAGAGGTATCTCTGGGCCCTCTCGGTAATGCACATCACTTAAGCCTTGCAAGCATTGCAACTAATGAGTTAGTTGCGAGATGATGTATTACGGAACGAGTAAAGAGACTTGCCGGTAACGAGATTGAACTAGGTATTGAGATACCGACGATCGAATCTCGGGCAAGTAACATACCGATGACAAAGGGAACAACGTATGTTGTTATGCAGTCTGACCGATAAAGATCTTCGTAGAATATGTAGGAGCCAATATGGGCATCCAGGTCCCGCTATTGGTTATTGACCGGAGACGTGTCTCGGTCATGTCTACATTGTTCTCGAACCGTAGGGTCCGCACGCTTAAGGTTTCGATGACAGTTATATTATGAGTTTATGAGTTTTGATGTACCGAAGGAGTTCGGAGTCCCGGATGAGATCGGGGACATGACGAGGAGTCTCGAAATGGTCGAGACGTAAAGATCGATATATTGGACGACTATATTCGGACATCGGAAAGGTTCCGAGTGATTCGGGTATTTTTCGGAGTACCGGAGAGTTACGGGAATTCGCCGGGAGAAGTATTGGGCCTTATTGGGCCATACGGGAAAGAGAGAGGGGCTGCCTAGGGCAGGCCGTGCGCCCCCCCAAGGCCTAGTCCGAATTGGACTAGGGGGAGGGGCTGTGCCCCTTCCTTGTTTCCTACTCCTACTACATGGAAGGACTCCTAGTTGGACTAGGAAAGGGGGAATCCTACTCCCGGTGGGAGTAGGACTCCCCTAGGGCGCGCCATAGAGAGGGACGGCCCTCCCCTCCTCCACTCCTTTATATACGGGGGCAGGGGGCACCCCATAGACACACAAGTTGATCTTTGTGATCGTTCCTTAGCCGTGTGCGGTGCCCCCCTCCACCATATTCCACCTCGGTCATATTGTAGCGGTGCTTAGGCGAAGCCCTGCGACGGTTGAACATCAAGATCGTCACCACGCCGTCGTGCTGACGGAACTCCTCCCCGATGCTTTGCTGGATCGGACCCCGGGGAGCGTCATCGAGCTGAACGTGTGCCAAGAACTCGGAGGTGCCGGAGTAACGGTGCTTGGATCGGTTGGACCGGGAAGACGTACGACTACTTCCTCTACGTTGCATCAACGCTTCCGTTGTCGATCTACAAGGGTACGTAGATCACACTCTCCCCTCTCATTGCTATGCATCACCATGATCTTGCGTGTGCGTAGGAATTTTTTTGAAATTACTACGTTCCCCAACACAAAAGGACTCGCCGTCGTCTCACTGACATGTTGGAATGGGGCCACATGTCAACGAAACATGGTGTGTAATTTCTCGTGCAAAATGTGATCTGGTCGCATTGGCCCGAGGTGCCGCATTAGTTATCGACCTTTATTTTTTTAATGGTGTGCCGTTCAGTTTTGAAGCATGACTAACTGGTACTGTTTGCAGAGAAAATATAAACTACTCTACCACTACTCCACCTCTAGTACTAGTAGTGTAAAAAAGATATATAGGCTAGAGCTTCAGAGCTTTCTTGCTAAGGGCTGCCCACTTGCTTCTCACACTATCACCCTCTCTCCAGATCTAAAAAGACGGCCTCTCTCTCCCTCCTCACCGGTGGTCAAAGATCCATCGGGGAAGAAAAGGACATGCAGCGTTGACACAGTTGTAAGTGGCGAGCGAGGTCTCGCACTGATGACATGGCCGTCCTCTCAGACCTAGCGCCCGCGCGGGATGGCCTCCATCCCCAAGCTCGCTGTCGTAGTGCGTGCGGAGGACGACGACCACGAGCGAAGCCACTTCCTGCCGATCCCTCAGGTATGCTACCTCTTTTCGAACCATACCCTTGTTCTATTGCCCATCTGCCACGTCACTGCATGTGGATATTTTTCCACTCCACCATCTTCCAAATTTCCTATCCTCTACTCTGCTGGTCACGCAGACGAAAACCTTAATTTGCACTATTAACGGAAACCCTACTTCATGCAGACTAATCCATGTCTGGGTTGAATAAGGAAAGGAAGGGAGATTGTACTGTCCAAGAGAGTAGGCATCAAACCCGCATCTAGGTTGAAAAGGGGAAAATCAGTAGCTAAGGAACGAGTCTCGTGTCTCTTGGTTGAAGAAGGGTAGAAAGGCATGACAACGCAATAGAGAATGACCAGGTTGATCGATTTGTTGTCCTCACATAGGAAAAAGGTGGCTAAAGAGAACAAAAATGGGACGTAATCCACATATGCTGCCTGGATATTTGTTGCTCTGGGCAACCATATGTAACACCCTGTATGTAACTTGCCATATTTGTATTCCAACTCTTGCCATTTCCGGCACTAAGTTATGATATTTCCTCGTTGTCGGGTTTTTGTCTTCGTGTTTTTTTGTCGTTGTCAGGCATCTCATATCATGTCATCATGTGCATCTCATTTGCATACGTGTTCATCTCATGCATCCGAGCATTTTCCCCGTTGTCCGTTTTGCATTCTGGCGCTCCTATGTCCTCCGGTGTCCCTTTCTACCTCTTTTCGTGTGCAGGTATTAAAAGTTGTCGGATTGGACCGAGACTTGCCAAGCGGCCTTGGTTTACTACCGGTAGACTGCCTGTCAAGTTTCGTGCCATTTGGACTTCTTTTGATACTCCAACGGCTAACCGAGGAACCGGAAAGGCCTTGTGTGTGTTGCAGCCCAACACCTCTCCAAAGTGGCCCAAAACCTACCTAAACCCCTTCCATCATCTAGTCCGTTCGATCATGATCGCGTGGCCGAAAACCGTGCTCAATTTGGAGCCTCCTAGTTCCTCCTACCTATAAAAAGGCCACACCCCAAAAATTTCGGATCATTCCACCCTAACCCTAGCCCCGCTCCTCATCCGCGCGCCGGACGTGTCCGCCGGCACCGGACACGCCCCGCCACCGCCGCTTCTGGCGTATCCGGAGCCGCCACATGTTGCCTCCACCATCGCCCCGCCGCGGCCCGCCGAAACCCACGGTCGGCCCCCGCGGCCCATCGCGTGCGCCGCCGCCGCCCGCCTGCCCTGCCGCCCGGTTCCCTCGTCGCCGCCGCCCGAAGACCGTGCCGGCGAGCGTCGCTCCACCGCGCCGGCGACCGCCCAGCTCCGTCGCCCGGGTCGCCGCCCCGCCGTCGACCTCCGCCGCCCACGCCGCCTCACCGCCGCCTCGCCGCTCCATCGCGACCACCTCGCCGTCTGGCGAGCTCCTCACCACCCCGGCCTCTCCTCCGGCCCCCTCGAAGCTCCGGCCACCACGACCACAACTCTGGCAAAGCTCTGGTGTACCTCGACTTCCATGCCCGATCCGGATCTGGATCTGGAAAACCTAGCTCGGGTTGACTTTTTGCCTCCGTTTCAGTATTTTTGCATATCTTCATTGCATCATAACTCTGCAACCGTGGCTCCGTTTTGGGCGTGTAGCATATCAAATTGTTCGCCTCAACGAGTACTTCATTTCATCTCATTGCATAATGTTCATTTGAGCTCATCTTGATGCCCTAAATGCTGTTGCAAGAGTGCTGGTTTATATTAGTTTCAGATTCTTATCAGTAATTGGACATTTGTCTTTTTTGCCATGATTGACGTGTGCCTCCTATGTACTTGAGCCCTACATGTGTTTTGAAGTATGCCATGCCATCTTTACAGGGGTGTATTCCATGTATTTTTGTGATCTTTGTGGTGACTAGCACAAGCATGCAAAGTAGCTCTCGCAATGTTGCTGATTTCAGGGACTTAGAAATCTTCTAAGTCTTTGCCCTGTTAATATTTTTATGCCATGTAATCATGTTGCTACTGAGTGATCCATGCCTCTTTTGAGCATGATCAGTAAGGATGTTTTGTAGATATTGTGGTGCTATATCCATCCATGTCTTTGTTTGCATTATGGAGCACCCTAGATTGACTCAATCGAGCTCCCCTTTTGCTATAAAATGTTCCTGGCAGATTGTTTACGTGTTAAGCATTTTTGCCTAGGTTGTTGTAGTTGATCCATGCATGCTATGAGGTTGTTCTTGCCATGTTTAGCTTATATGTCATGTCTACTTGCTGGGTGTATGCTTAGTTTGTCATGAAATGCCTTGTGGTGAGTGCATCGAGCTCGTAAACATGCCTACTTGATATCTGTTTTGGCATGTTCCAGTTTTCTACTAAGTCTGAATTTGTTAATGATAAATGCTATGTTCACATGGTTGCCATTGTATTTTCTGATCCCTTTTGGCTTATGGTCAGTAAGGGACTTTTGTTGTATGCTTTGAGTAGCTTCATGCCATGCCTTTCTTTTCCATGATATGTTCCTGTAGCATGTTGTTATCGTGCTCTAAACATTGCTTCCTGATGTTAAATTCCTGACTTGTTGTTATTTTCACTAAGTCTGTAACCTGTTATCTTTTGCACTTTTGTCATGCTTGTTTGAACCTGCCATTCAGTGAATTAGCCGTAGCTCAGTGTTCATCTTTTCCCAAGCATCTTGAGTGGATCCCTGCCATGTATTTTGTTGCTATGTTAGAGTGTTGTAGCTTGTTCTTCTTGATGCATTTAGATGGCCTTGTGTTGTTAATCGCAGATCGGTGCCATATTTGTTTTGCTTGTCATTTCCAAACCGTGCATCCGATTCCGGTGATCTTTATATTGATTTCGTCCGAAATCAACTCCCCTTTCCAGTGGCACTCTTGGTTTTTCCAAGTTGAGGCCAGGTTCAATCTTTCCTTTCCGAAGCATGCATATGCATCGCATATCGCATCCCGCATATCATGCCATGTTTTGCACCATGTTGCTTGTGCATTGCACGTGGTTGATTGTGTCTCCCTTTGGTTGTGTTCTTGCTTTGGGTAGAGCCGGGAGACGAGTACGTGATCGAGGAGCCCGTTGAGTACGTTTACGAGGATCAAGCTAACGTCAACTCGGAGAACTTTGCAGGCAAGATGACCATACCCTCGAAATCAATTCTATCTTTGCTTGCTAGATGCTCGCTCTATTGCTATGCCTATGCTACGATACCTACCACTTGCTTATCATGCCTTCCATACTGCCATGTCAAACCTCTAACCCACCATGTCCTAGCAAACCGTTGTTTGGCTATGTTATCGTTTTGCTCAGCCCCTCTTATAGCGTTGCTAGTTGCAGGTGAAGAGTGGAGTTTGTTCCTTGTTGGAACATGTTTATTGTTGGGATGTCATTATTATATCTTGTATACTTTAATGCATCTATACACTTGGTAAAGGATGGAAGGCTCGGCCTTATGCCTGGTGTTTTGTTCCACTCTTGCCGCCCTAGTTTCCGTCAGACCGGTGTTATGTTCCTTGATTTTTGTGTTCCTTACACGGTTGGGTTATAATGGGAACCCCTTGACAGTTCGCCTTGAATAAAACTCTTCCAGCAATGCCCAACATTGGTTTTACCATTTGCCACCTAGCCTTTTCCCTTGGGTTTCACGGACTCAAGGGTCATCTTTATTTTTAAACCCCCGGGCCAGTGCTCCTCTGAGTGTTGGTCCAAACTGAGCTGCCTACGGGGCCACCTCGGGGAAACTTGAGGGTTGGTTTTACTCGTAGCTAGTCTCATCCGTTGTTCCCTGAAAACGAGATATTTGTAGCTCCTATCGGGATTTGTCGGCAAATTCGGGTGGCTTTGCTGGTTTAGTTTTACCATTGTCGAGATGTCTTGTAACCGGGATTCCGAGTCTGATCGAATTGTCTTGGGAGAAGGAATATCCTTCGTTGACCGTGAGAGCTTGTGATGGGCTAAGTTGGGACACCCCTGCAGGGTTTTGAACTTTCGAAAGCCGTGCCCGCGGTTATGGGCAGATGGGAATTTGTTAATGTCCGATTGTAGAAAACCTTAAACTTAACTTAATTAAAACGAATCAATAGAGTGTGTGGCCGTGATGGTCTCTTTTCGGCGGAGTCCGGGAAGAGAACACGGCCTCGTGTTATGCTTGAACATAGGTTGTTCTAGGATCACTTCTTGATCATAGTTTATCGATCGTGCCTTTTGCCTCTTCTTCTCGCTCTCATTTGCGTATGTTAGCCACCATATATGCTAGTGCTTGCTGCAGCTCCACCTCATACTTTTACCCTACCTATAAGCTTAAATAGTCTTGATCGCGAGGGTGTGAGATTGCTGAGTCCCCGTGACTCACAGATTACTTCCAAAACCAGATGCAGGGACCGATGATACTGCACCAGGAGATTTGAGTGAGCTCAAGTGGGAGTTCGATGAGGACTCAGGACGATACTACGTTTCTTTTCCAGACGATCAGTAGTGGTGCCCAATTGGGGCGATCGGGAACTTTGTTGCATTTGGGGTTGTCTTTATTTTGGTTCCGTAGTCGGACCTTGATTGTATCTGGATGAATGTAATGATATGTATGCTATTGTGTGACGTGGCGAGTGTAAGCCAACTATGTTCCTCTTTTCCTTATTCATTACATGGGTTGTGTGAAGATTGCCCCACTTGCGACAGTGCTTACAATGCGGTTATGCCTCTAAGTCGTGCTTCGACACATGGGAGATATAGCCGCATCGTGGGCGTTACAAGTTGGTAATCAGAGCCTTCCCCGACTTAGGAGCCCCCTGCTTGATTGAATCGCTGGCGTTGTTGAGTCTAGAAAAATGTTTTGAGTCATTTATGATTATATATATCGGAGAGTAGGATTCTTTTTACTCCTCAGTCCCTTCGTCGCTCTGGTGAGGAATCCTGACGTAGAGTTTTGACTCTTCTCTTCTCAAATTTCACTAACAAAATTAGGATCACGCGGGTATCTTGGAATCGTTTCGATGGTTTTGTGACGAGAACATTGTTCTTGGTGCCTCCTGGCATTTAGTGGTTGTGGCAGTGTCCCGGGGAGTTGAGCTCCAAGGTGTTGTCGTCACAATTTTATCATTGCAGTTCTGGAATACCTGAGTTTCGCCGACATCGAATATCTCTTTTATGCAGTTGTTGGTGAGATAACCTCGATACCACCCAGTACTGGGGTGGGAGTTCGGGAGTATCGCCATAACTCGTATAACGGATGCTTTTCGAAGGTTGAGGTAAATGATTTTGGAAGGTTTCTTGGTTATGTGTTGAAGGATGGATACAGCTGGATGTAGGATTTGCTAGCTTTGGGTGAGATATTATGTTTCCCCTGTATCCCCAACACCTGATTGCATAACCGGAAAGGTTAGGGAGTTTCATAGGTGGGAATTCATGTAGCTCTAGAATTTTTTCCACAGATATTTGGTTTGTGATTGGGTAATCCTCACCAAGTATTTGTTCTTGTCTGTACCTTGTTGTTTTATTCTTCTACCTCTATCTACGTGGCTTCTCAATTTATGGAAGTGTGACCATTTCTATTGGAATGCATTCGTTCATTTTGTTCGGATGTTAAGACTATATGTTGCAATTTCGATCCTTTTGAATCAGCTTGAATATATGCCTGTCAAGTTGCTAACGGATGTCACCCTCTTCAGGATGGCTCCTCCAACGCGTCAGAATCCTGAACCGCCACCACCACTGTGATAGCCTGGCTTATTAGGGATGATAGACTACTCATATCAATAAGGAATTCCTTCTTTTCCGGGAGCCCATCCGGACAGAACTCTCAAGTTAAGCATGCTTAGCTTGGAGTAGTTTCAGGATGGGTGACCGACCGGGAAGTTGCTCCCGGGTGCGCACGAGTGAGGACAAAGTGCGCAGAAAAGACTAGTATTGATCTGTGGGGCCAGTCTAGATCCCGCCAGGAGTAACGACCACCGGCAGGTGTGTCCGGGGCGTTACAAGTTGGTATCAGAGCCAGGTCCTCGCAGTTACATGGATGGTTGCGGACAGGTGCGTGGTCATGTTTTTCATGACGTTTGTGACCCATCGTGGCACCCGGCATGGCACCGGACTGGATGCACAGATGTATGTGCCAAGAGGGAACGTTCCTGTGGCCCGACGAGGACGTCAGTTCCTCTGAGTGGGGGTGTATGTGATAGACTGGCTTATTAGGGATGATAGACTACTCATATCAATAAGGAATTCCTTCTTTTCCGGGAGCCCATCCGGACAGAACTGCCAAGTTAAGCGTGCTCAGCTTGGAGTAGTTTCAAGATGGGTGACCGACCGGGAAGTTGCTCCCGGGTGCGCACGAGTGAGGACAAAGTGCACAGAAAAGACTAGTATTGATCTGTGGGGCCAGTCTAGATCCCGCCAGGAGTAACGACCACCGGCGGGTGTGTCCGGGGCGTTACAACCACCTCCACCACCGGAGGCATGGCAAGTTGTGATGGCCGCTACCAATGCCAACATGCAGCTGATCATGCAACCCTTGCAAGAGCGCAACCAAGGGAATCAAGGCCATGGCAACAATCAGAATCAGTTTGCTACACTCAACCAGTTCCTTGCTAACCAGCCAAAGACCTTCAGCAACTGTGTCGAGGAAACAGACGCTGATGATTGGCTCGTGGATATCTGCAAGCATTTCAAGTGCAGCAACGTTAGGCCTGAGGACTTTGTCAAGTTTGCCTCGTTCCAGCTCAGAGACCAAGCTGCAGAATGGTATCAGCAATACAAAGATTCTAGAGGAGGTCGTGTGATTACCTGGGATGAATTCCGTCAAGACTTCAAAGCTCACCACATTCCTCAGAGTGTTGTTGAGAGCAAGTGTGAGGAGTTCCGCAATCTGAAGCAAGGCAGCTTGTCTGTTTACCAGTATAACATCGTGTTCCAGAAGCTAGCTCGTTTTGCTAAGCAAGACATCCCTGACGAGAAGAGCATGATTTATCAGTTCATAGGTGGCCTCAGAGAAGATCTCCAACTAGCTCTTGTGCTTTTCGAGCCGCAGAAGTACGATGAGTTTTACAACATGGCACTGAAACAAGAGACTGCTCAACTCAAGTGTGATGCTTCCAAGAAGCGAGTCAGGGATGCAACTCCTTCTTCCTCAACTCAAGTGGCAACTAAGCAGCAAAAGTATTGGTTGCCACCTCCTCCTCCGTTCCGTCAGCCTTATCAGCAGAAGAGCAAAGGTGGCAATGGATCTTCCCACCCAACCAACCCAGGCTTTCAGAACAAGACTTTGTCTCATGCTCCAAGATCAAGTGCGACGTATCACCGTCCGCTCTTGGAGGTCACGTGCAACAAGTGTCAGCAGAAGGGTCACTATGCCAACAAATGCTTCAATCAGAGGCGTCTTCCTCCTCCTGTGAGATCTGCCAGTACCGCAGTGGTCAAGCATAATCCCAAGCACGCCAAGGTCAACTTGTTGAACGCAGCTCGGGCCGAGGACTCGTCAGATGTGATTATGGGTAACCTTCCTATTAACGATGTTCCTGCAAAAGTTCTTTTTGACTCTGGTGCATTGCATTCTTTCATGTCATTCCCATTTGCATCGGAGCACAACTTTGGCACTAAGGCATTACCTGAAGCATTTCAAGTTGTTTCTCTGGCTAAGCGTTTGAGTTCTAGCATGATGGTCCCGGATATTTCTATTATGATGGGCGACTTCAAGTTTCTGGCTTCTCCAATGGTCCTTGGTAACTCGAATATTGATCTTATTCTTGGAATGGACTGGCTTTCTAAGCACAAGTCTTAGCTTGATTGTGTTGCCAGACAGATTCAATTGACACATTCGTCTGAGGATGTAATCGTCTTTGCCGCTCATGATAATACCATTCGACTATTTTCTCTCAATGAGAAGGGCGAGCTGGATGCTATCTCTCAGATCCCAGTCGTTTGTGAGTATCAAGACGTCTTTCCAGAAGAGCTTCCAGGAATGCCTCCGCACCGGCCAGTTGAATTCGTCATCGATCTTGAGCCTGGCACGGAACCTGTTTGCAAACGTCCTTACAAGCTTGGACCTGAAGAGTTGAAGGAGCTGAAGAAACAACTCAATATTCAAGAGCATATGGGTCTCATCCGACCAAGTTCTTCTCCATGGGGTTGTGGTGTTCTTTTCGTCAAGAAGAAGGATGGAACAGACCGACTCTGTGTCAACTACCGTCCATTGAACAAGAAGGCCATAAAGAACAAGTACCCACTTCCCAACATCAATGAGCTTTTCGAACAACTCAAAGGTGCTCAAGTATTCTCCAAGCTTGATCTCCGTATGGGCTATCATCAGATTCGCATTCGTGAAGAAGATATCCCCAAGACAGCATTCAGAACAAGCAATGGTTCATATGAATACACTGTCATGTCTTTCGGCCTTGTTAATGCTCCTCCAACATTCTCTCGCATGATGAACTTCATCTTCAACGCCTACACAAATGACTTCGTCTTGGTCTACCTCGATGACATTTTGGTCTTTTCCAAGAACAAGGAGGATCATGCCAAGCACTTGAGATTGGTTCTGGATAAACTCAGAGAACATCAGTTCTATGCGAAGTTTTCAAAGTGCGAGTTTTGGCTCGATGAGGTTCTCTACCTTGGGCATATCATCTCCGCCAAGGGCATAGCTGTTAATCCTGAGAAGGTGTCTGCAATTGTGAATTGGGAACCACCTCAGAATGTGAAGCAATTCCGCAGCTTCCTTGGGCTCGCAAGCTATTGTCGAATGTTCGTTGAGAACTTCTCTAAGATCGCGAAGCCTCTTTCCAACCTCCTGCAGAAGCATGTGAAGTATGTCTGGTCGTCTGAATGTGACATCACTTTCAACACCCTGAAAGAGAAGTTAGTCACTGCTCCAGTTCTGACTCCTCCTGATGAATCCAAACCGTTCGAGGTTTTCTGTGATGCTTCCCTTCAAGGTCTTGGTGCAGTGTTGATGCAAGAGAAGAAAGTTGTGGACTATACCTCTCGCCAGTTGAAGCCCAACGAAAAGAACTACCCCACTCATGACCTCGAGTTGGCGGCAGTTGTCCATGCTCTTTTAACATGGAGAGATCTCTTGTTGGGAAGGAAAGTGGACATCTTCACTGATCACAAGAGTCTCAAGTACATCTTCACTCAGCCAAACCTCAACCTCAGGCAGACTCGTTGGGTCGAAATGATTCAAGAGTATAATCCGAGTATTGAGTATACTCCAGGCAAGGCCAATGTCATTGCTGACGCATTGAGCAGGAAGGCTTACTGCAACAGTTTGATTATCAAGCCTTACCAACTAGAGCTTTGTGAAGCTTTCCGCAAACTTAATCTCCAAGTTGTTCCTAAAGGATTTCTTGCCAACCTCCAAGCCTCTCCTACTTTGGAAGATCAGATTCATGAGGCTCAACTTCTTGATGCTTTGGTGAAGAAGGTGAAGATTGGGATTTCCAAGAGTCAACCCAAGTACAAGTGCTATCGTCTTGATGAAAAGGATACTCTATTCTTCGAGGATCGCATTGTTGTTCCTAAGGGTGACCTTCATAAAGTCATTATGAACGAGGCTCACAATTCACTCCTCTCTATTCACACTGGAAGTACAAAGATGTACCAGGACCTCAAGCAGTTGTATTGGTGGACTCGAATGAAGCGCGAGATTGCTCAATTCGTGAACGAATGTGATGTCTCTAGAAGAGTGAAAGCAGAACACCAACGACCAGCTGCTCTCCTCCAACCTCTTGCCATTCTAGAATGGAAGTTTGACCATATTGAGATGGACTTCGTGACTGGATTTCCAAAGTCCAAGCGTGGCAATGATGCTATCTTCGTTGTCATCGACAAGCTCACGAAAGTGGCTCATTTTCTTCCTATCAAAGGATCTATCACAGCAGCTCAGTTGGCAGAGCTATATACCTCCAGGATTGTCTCTCTACACGGCATTCTGCAGTTGATATCTTCATATCGTGGTAGCAACTTTACCTCCAAGTTCTGGGATTCTTTTCAGAAGGCCATGGGCACCAACATTCTCTTTAGCACAGCTTTTCATCCTCAAACTAGTGGCCAAGTCGAGCGAGTAAAACAGATTCTTGAAGATATGCTCAGGGCTTGTGTCATCTCTTTCGGTATGAAGTGGGAAGATTGTCTTACATATGCCGAGTTCTCCTATGACAACAGCTTCCAAGCGAGTTTGGGCAAGGCCCCATTCGAGATTCTCTATGGCAGGAAGTGCCGTACTCCTCTTAACTGGTCAGAGACGGGTGAACGCCAACTTCTTGGCAATGACTTGATCACGGAGGCTGAAGAAATGTGCAAAGTCATTCGTGAAAATCTCAAAGTCGCGCAATCACGCCAGAAGAGTTACTATGATAGCAAGCATCGTGACTTGGCTTTCGAGATCGGAGACCATGTCTACCCCCGCGTCTCTCTAATAAAAGGTACTCGTTGCTTCGGTATCAAAGGGAAGCTTGCCCCTAGATACGTGGGTCCTTTCAAGATCATTGGTAAAAGAGGCGATCTCGCCTATCAACTTGAGCTTCCTTAAAACTTTGCAAATGTGCATGACGTGTTTCACTTGTCTCAACTCTGAAAGTGTTTCAAGACTCCTGACCGCACCATCAACTTTGAAGAGATTGATCTCCAAGAAGACCTGTCTTATCATGAGCACCCCGTTACTATTCTTGAAGAAACTGAGCGCAAGACTCGCAACAAGTCTATCAAATTCCTGAAAGTCAAGTGGTCACATCATTCCGACCATGAAGCCACCTGGGAACGCGAGGACCACCTCCGTTCTGAGTACCCGGAGTTTTTCCAATCCTAGATCTCGGGACGAGATCCTTTCGTAGTGGTGGAGTGTTCTAACACCCCGTATGTAACCTGCCATATTTGTATTCCAACTCTTGCCATTTCCAGCACTAAGTTATGATATTTCCTCGTTGTCGGGTTTTTGTCTTCGTGTTGTTTTGTCGTTGTCAGGCATCTCATCTCATGTCAACATGTGCATCGCATTTTGCATACGTGTTCGTCTCATGCATCCGAGCATTTTCCCCGTTGTCCGTTTTGCATTCCGGCGCTCCTATGTCCTCCGGTGTTCCTTTCTACCTCTTTTCGTGTGCGGGTATTAAACGTTCTCGGATTGGACCGAGACTTGCCAAGCATCCTTGGTTTACTACCGGTAGACCGCCTGTCAAGTTTCGTGCCATTTGGACTTCGTTTGATACTCCAATGGTTAACCGAGGAACCGAAAAGGCCTCGTGTGTGTTGCAGCCCAACACCTCTCCAAAGTGGCCCAAAATCCCCCTAAACCCCTTCCATCATCTAGTCCGTTCGATCATGATCGCGTGGCCAAAAACCGTGCTCAATTTGGAGCCTCCTAGCTCCTCCTACCTATAAAAAGGCCACTCCCCCGAAAATTTCAGATCATTCCACCCTAACCCTAGCCCCGCTCCTCATCCGCGCGCCGGACGTGTCCGCCGGCATCGGACACGCCCCGCCGCCGCCGCTTCCGGCGTATTCGGATCCGCCACGTGTCGCCTCCACCATCGCCCCGCCGCGGCCCGCCGAAGCCCATGGCCGGCCCCCGCGGCCCATCGCGCGCACGCCGCCGCCCGCCTGCCCTGCCGCCCAGTTCCCTCGTCGCCGCTGCCCGAAGACCGCGCCGGTGACCGCCCCGCTCCGCCGCCCGGGTCGCCGCCCCGCCGTCGACCTCCCCCGCCCACGCCGCCTCACCGCTCCACCGCGACCACCTCGCCGTCCGGCGAGCTCCTCACCACCTCGGCCTCTCCTCCGGCCCCCTCAAAGCTCCAGCCACCGCGACCACAACTCCGACAAAGCTCCAGTGTACCACGACTTCCGTGCCCGATCCGGGTCTGGATCTGGAAAACCTAGCTCGGGTTGACTTTTTGCCTCCGTTTCAGTATTTTTGCATATCTTCATCGCATCATAACTCTGCAACCGTGGCTCTGTTTTGGGCGTGTAGCATATCAAATTGTTCGTCTCAATGAGTACTTCATTTCATCTCATTGCATCATGTTCATTTGAGCTCATCTTGATGCCCTAAATGCTGCTGCAAGAGTGCTAGCTTATATTAGTTTCAGATTCTTATCAGTAATTTGACATTTGTCATTTTTGCCATGATTGATGTGTGCCTCCTATGTACTTGAGCCCTACATGTGTTTTGAAGTATGCCATGCCATCTTTACAGGGGTGTATTCCATGTATTTTTGTGATCTTTGTGGTGACTAGCACAAGCATGCGAAGTAGCTCTCGCAATGTTGCTGATTTCAGAGACTTAGAAATCTTCTAAGTCTTTGCCCTGTTAATATTTTTATGCCATGTAATCATGTTGCTACTGAGTGATCCATGCCTCTTTTGAGCATGATCAGTAAGGATGTTTTGTAGATATTGTGGTGCTATATCCATCCATGTCTTTGTTTGCATTATGGAGCACCCTAGCTTGACTCAATCGAGCTCTCCTTTTGCTATAAGATGTTCCTGGCAGATTGTTTACGTCTTAAGCATTTTTGCCTAGGTTGTTGTAGTTGATCCATGCATGCTATGAGGTTGTTCTTGCCATGTTTAGCTTATATGTCATGTCTACATGCTGGGTGTATGCTTAGTTTGTCATGCAATGCCTTGTGGTGAGTGCATCGAGCTCGTAAACATGCCTACTTGATATCTGTTTTGGCATGTTCCAGTTTTCTACTAAGTCTGAATCTGTTAACGATAAATGCTATGTTCACATGGTTGCCATTGTATTTTCTGATCCCTTTTGGCTTATGGTCGGTAAGGGACTTTTGTTGTATGCTTTGAGTAGCTTCATGTCATGCCTTTCTTTTCCATGATATGTTCCTGTAGCATGTTGTTATCGTGCTCTAAACATTGCTTCCTGATGTTAAATTCCTGACTTGTTGTTATTTTCACTAAGTCTGTAACCTGTTATCTTTTGCACTTTTGTCATGCTTGTTTGAACCTGCTATTCAGTGAATTAGCCGTAGCTCAGTGTTCATCTTTTCCCAAGCATCTTGAGTGGATCCCTGACATGTATTTTGTTGCTATGTTAGAGTGTTGTAGCTTGTTCTTCTTGATGCATTTAGATGGCCTCGTGTTGTTAATCGCAGATCGGTGCCATATTTGTTTTGCTTGTCATTTCCAAACCGTGTATCCGATTCCGGTGATCTTTATATTGATTTCGTCTGAAATCAACTCCCCTTTCCAGTGGCACTCTTGGTTTTTCCAAGTTGAGGCCAGGTTCAATCTTTCCTTTCCGAAGCATGCATATGCATCGCATATCGCATCCCGCATATCATGCCATGTTTTGCATCATGTTGCTTGTGCATTGCACGTGGTTGATTGTGTCTCCCTTTGCTTGTGTTCTTGCTTTGGGTAGAGCTGGGAGACGAGTACGTGATCGAGGAGCCCGTTGAGTACGTTTACGAGGATCAAGCTAACGTCAACTCGGAGAACTTTGCAGGCAAGATGACCATACCCTCGAAATCACTTCTATCTTTGCTTGCTAGATGCTCGCTCTATTGCTATGCCTATGCTACGATACCTACCACTTGCTTATCATGCCTCCCATATTGCCATGTCAAACCTATAACCCACCATGTCCTAGCAAACCGTTGTTTGGCTATGTTATCGCTTTGCTCAGCCCCTCTTATAGCATTGCTAGTTGCAGGTGAAGAGTGGAGTTTGTTCCTTGTTGGAACATGTTTATTGTTGGGATATCATTATTATATCCTGTCTACTTTAATGCATCTATACACTTGGTAAAGGGTGGAAGGCTCGGCCTTATGCCTGGTATTTTGTTCCACTCTTGCCGCCCTAGTTTCCGTCAGACCGGTGTTATGTTCCTTGATTTTTGTGTTCCTTACACAGTTGGGTTATAATGGGAACCCCTTGAAAGTTTGCCTTGAATAAAACTCTTCCAGCAATGCCCAACATTGGTTTTACCATTCGCCACCTAGCCTTTTCCCTTGGGTTTCACGGACTCAAGGGTCATCTTTATTTTTAAACCCCTAGGCCAGTGCTCCTCTGAGTGTTGGTCCAAATGGAGCTGCCTACGGGGCCACCTTGGGGAAACTTGAGGGTTGGTTTTACTCGTAGCTAGTCTCATCCGGTGTGCCCTGAAAACGAGATATGTGAAGCTCCTATCGGGATTTCTCGGCACATTCAGGTGGCTTTGTTGGTTTAGTTTTACCATTGTCGAGATGTCTTGTAACCGGGATTCCGAGTCTGATCGGATTGTCTTGGGAGAAGGAATATCCTTCGTTGACCGTGAGAGCTTGTGATGGGCTAAGTTGGGACACCCCTACAGGGTTTTGAACTTTCGAAAGTCGTGCCCGCGGTTATGGGCAGATGGGAATTTGTTAATGTCTGGTTGTAGAAAACCTTAAACTTAACTTAATTAAAACGAATCAACAGAGTGTGTGGCCGTGATGGTCTCTTTTCGGTGGAGTCCGGGAAGAGAACACGGTCTCGTGTTATGCTTGAATGTAGTTTGTTCTAGGATCACTTCTTGATCATAGTTTATCGATCGTGCCTTTTGCCTCTTCTTCTCGCTCTCATTTGCGTATGTTAGCCACCATATATGCTAGTGCTTGCTGCAGCTCCACCTCATACTTTTATCCTACCTATAAGCTTAAATAGTCTTGATCGCGAGGGTGTGAGATTGCTGAGTCCCCGTGACTCACAGATTACTTCCAAAACCAGATGCAGGGACCGATGATACTGCTCCAGGAGATTTGAGTGAGCTCAAGTGGGAGTTTGATGAGGACTCAGGACGATACTACGTTTCTTTTCCAAACGATCAGTAGTGGTGCCTAGTTGGGGTGATCGGGAACTTTGTTGCATTTGGGGTTGTCTTTATTTTGGTTCCGTAGTCGGACCTTGATTGTATCTGGATGAATGTAATGATATGTATGCTATTGTGTGACATGGAGAGTGTAAGCCAACTATGTTCCTTTTTTCCTTATTCATTACATGGGTTGTGTGAATATTACCCCACTTGCGACATTGCTTACAATGTGGTTATGCCTCTAAGTCGTGCTTCGACATGTGGGAGATATAGCCGCATCGTGGGTGTTACAACATACCTCCCTCACCACTCTATGCGTCTGTGGAGGTACATCATACTGGTGCGCCCACTGTCTGAATGGGTCTCCCATGCTCTTATTGCCACTTTTTTGCTGTTAGTATAACGCCAGCGGTAAAGTAAACCAATGCTACTGCTAAAGTGATGCCACATTTAACTAATGCCGCACTCAGTCTAATGCCACCGATAAATTTAAGAAATGCCATTTAATGTATCTGGATTATTTCAGGGTTAGTTGTTGATTGTGGATGTATTAAAGATATTTCAGGTAAGGCATTCTAATGTTGTTGCATAGCCTGTATACCAATGATGAAACTTGTTACTACCTTCAGATTTTTGCACTGTTAATGCTTATAGATTACATACCTCACTTTCATGAGATAAATCAATTTTTTGTACAGTGTCACCTAAATGCCAAGGCACTGATGTCATTTTATTTTGGTTAAACTGCACAAAAAATTATGAAGACAAGAGGAAAGGTCAAGAGTGGGCACCACCTCCTTTGGCTATTGTATTGATTCATTCGATCAAGTTTTTATGTTTGATCGATTATCAAGATTGGGATAGAAATTTTTCATGTCCACTCGAGTTCGAGATGATATTTACCTTGAAGGTACATGGTTTGAAATTTTTTAATACTGTCATTAGTTAATAATGCTAGTTACCTTCCGACTTTTGTATTTGTTTTAATGCTCTTGAACATCTAGTATACCAATGCTGAAACTTGTTACCTTTACATTTTGTATTGTTAATTCTTATAGTAATCTTCCAGTGCTAGAGCTTATGGAAATATGTTCAGTAAAACCATTGTACTGTACCCTGTAATAAAATAACTACTCTACTGTTGCACTAGCCACTGGATTAGTGTATATTTGTACTATTCGAATGGTGTTGCATTAGCTTATGGACATTTATAAAGTGTGGCAAGCTTTCCCAGATATGTGCTCAAGAAAACTACTACCTATTTTTCTAAATAATGGACGTTTGGGTACTTTAAATTGAACTGCGAAAACGTCTTATATTAAGGAACAGAGGGTGTAGAGTTCACTCAAATTATCCCGGTAAAGCTAGTCACACCTTTATTAAAATTAATGTTCATTATGTTATCGGAGGAGGTCTATATGTTTGTCTCTAATGCATGTCGACTACATACCTGACATCATGATGTAATGTTAAGTCATTTCCTTTTGTACAGTGTCACTGAATTGTCAAGGCGGTGATAGCATTTTATTTTAGTTGAACTGCACAAAATATGCTTAAAAAATAGGAAAGGTCAGGAATCGATCATTCTTTCAGAAATAACTATATATGCCTTTCTGACATCAGCCGATGTTGCCTTATTTATTTCTTCAAGCAGGTGGTTAGAAACAGTCTTGCTACCTTTTCCCATTAAGAAATTGGAATGCTTATATTTCTTCGAACTAGTGCCACTTTTATAGTAATCACACTTTAAATATCTATACAAATAGGGATGGTAGATTTTAGTGGAACTGCACAAAAAGTCCAACCTGTTCAACATTTGGAGCATGTTTTCTTCCAAACCTTTATATCCAATTGGTGGCACTATGAGTTGTTCATTACAAAGGTACATGGTTTGATACTATCTTGCTACTCTTTTTGTACTGTCTTTAGATAGTAATATGTAACACCCCGGTTGTAACTTTCCCAATTTGTACTCCAACTCTTGCCGTTTCGGCGTTAAGTTATTTTTATTTTCTCGGGTTCGGGTCTTTGCCTCCGTGTGTCGTTATCGTTGTCATGCATCTCATATCATGTCATCATGTGCATTGCATTTGCATACGTGTTCATCTCTTGCATTCGAGCATTTTCCCCGTTGTCCGTTTTGCATTCCGGCACTTCGTTCTCCTCCGGTGGTCATTTCTAGCTTTCTTTCGTGTGTGGGGATTAAACATTTCCGGATTGGGCCGAGACTTGCCAAGCGGCCTTGGTTTACTACTGGTAGACCGCCTGTCAAGTTTCGTATCATTTGGACTTCGTTTGATACTCCAACGGTTAACCGAGGGACCGAAAAGGCCTCGTGTGTGTTGCAGCCAAACACCCCTCCAATTTGGCCCAAAACCCACCTAAGACTTCTTCATCATCTAGATCGTTCGATCACGATCGCGTGGCCGAAAACCGCACCTCATTTGGACTCTCCTAGCTCCCTCTATGCCTATTTAAAGACCACCCCCGAAATTCCCCTTCTCCTCCCTCCCGAAACCCTAGCCTCCCTCCATCCGGCGCGCCGGACAAATCGCCACCGCCGCTCGCAGCCAGTGGCGTGGTGCCACGTGGCGCGCCGCCACCCGCGCCCGCACCGGCCCGCTCGGCCCGGGGAGAGCCCCCGCGGGCCCGACGCCGGCCGCCGCCTCCTCCGCAACCCCGCCGCCGTCCTCCTCCCGCCCAGCCGCCCGAGCCGCCGCCCGCTGCCTCGCCCGCTCCGCCGCCTCGCCGGCCGCCGCGCCGCCTCGCCCGCCGCGCCGGCGCCGTGCCGCCGCCGACTCCGGCCGGCCTCCTCTCCCTCCTACTCCGGCGACGAACTCCGGCGACGATCCGGCCGCCTCGTTTTGCGTGCCACTGTAATCCTAGATCCGGAGGTTGTTTTTTTTCACTAAGTCCCCGGAAATTCCAGATCCATGTGCTCCTGTTCTTAGCCTCATAACTTTGCATCCGTAGCTCCGATTTGGGCATATAGCATAACAAAATGTTCATCTCAGAGAGTACATCATTTCATTTCATTGCATCATTTTCATTTGAGTTCATCTTGATGGCCGAAATGCTGTTAGAAGAGGGCTACTTGAGATAATTGTCAGATCTGCTGCTCCATTTAGCCTTTTGTCATTTTTGCCATGATTAATGTGTGCATGATATGCCCTTGAGGTCTACATATGTTTTGTTAAGGGTTTTGCCATCTTTCCATAGGTGCAACCCATGTATTTATGTGATGTGTGTGGTGCCTAGCACAAGCTTGCAAAGTGGTGCACTTGGTATTTCTGTTTTCAGGGACTTAGCATTTCCACTGTCCTTGAGCTGTTTATTTCATATTGCCATATGTTCATGTTGTTTCCTAGTGATCCGTGCCTCTTTTGAGGATGATCAGTAAGGATGTTTTGTTAATCTTGTAGTGCTCTATCCATCCATGTCTTTTTTTGCAATTATGGAGCGCCCTAGCTTGAGTCAATAGAGCTCTACTTTTGTTATTTCGTGAATCTGGGCAGATTGTCTACTTGTTAGCGATTTTGCCGAGGATGTTGTAGTTGATCCGTGCATGCTATGCTATTGTTCTTGCCATGTCTAGCTTGCATTTTGTGTATTCTTGATGGGTGTATGCTTTTATTGTCATGACTTGCTCCATAGTGAGAGCATCGAGCTCGTAAACATGCCTACTTGAGTTATGTTTCAGCATGTTCCAGTTTTCACTAAGTCTGAAAACTGATTATGTTTTTGCCATGTTCACATGCTTGCAATTGTATTTTCTGATCCCTTTTGGCTCAAGGTCACTAAGGGACTTTTGTTAAGCTCTTTGAGTAGCTCCATTCCATGCTTTACGTTGCCATGTTCAGGTCCCGTAGCATATAGTTTTGCTGCTCCAAAGAGTGCTACCTGATCTGAAATTCCAGACAAGTGTTAATTTCGCTAAGTCTGAGATCTGTTTGCCATATGCATTTTTGACGTGCTTGTTTGAACCTGTTAATGGATGAATTGGTCGTAGCTCAGTGCTAGACTTTTGTTAAGCATCTTGAATGCATCTCTGCCATGTACTTTGTTGTCATGTTTGGGTGTTGTAGCATGTTCATTTCGTTGCATTTAGATGGCTACTTGCTGTAAATCGCAGACCGGTGTCATATTTGAATCGCTTGCCATTTCCAAACCGTAACTCCGACTCCGGCGTTCTTTATATCGTTTTCAAGCGATTTCATCTCATCTTTCCAGTGGCACACTTGGATTCCCAAGTTGAGGCCAGGTTCATGCATTTCTTGTCACATCTTGCATATGCATCCCGCATCGCATCCCGCATAGCGCATCATCTTTGCATCATATTGTTTGATCCTTGCACGTGGTTGATTGTGTCCTTGTTGCTTCTTTGTCTTGTTTGGGTAGAGCCGGGAGATGAGTTCGCTAACGAGGAGCCCGTTGAGTTTGCTTTCGAGGATCCAGTCAACTCTGACAACTATGCAGGCAAGATGATCATACCCTCGAAATCACTACTATCTTTGCTATGCTAGATTGCTCGCTCTTTTGCTATGCCATTGCTACGATGCCTACCACTTGCTTTAAAGCCTCCCAAATTGCCATGTCAAACCTCTAATCCACCATGTCCTAGCAAACCGTTGATTGGCTATGTTACCGCTTTGCTCAGCCCCTCTTATAGCGTTGCTAGTTGCAGGTGAAGATTGGAGGCCGTTCCTTGTTGGAACTTTTATTTACTTGTTGGGATATCATTATATTATCTTGTTATCTTAATGCATCTATATACACGGTAAAGGGTGGAAGGCCCGGCCTCTCACCTAGTGTTTTGTTCCACTCTTGCCGCCCTAGTTTCCGTCATATTGGTGTTATGTTCCCGGATTTTGCGTTCCTTACGCGGTTGGGTTATAATGGGAACCCCTTGATAGTTCGCCTTGATTAAAGCTTTTCCAGCAATGCCCAACCTTGGTTTTACCATTTGCCACCTAGCCTCTTTTCCCTTGGGTTTCCGAAGCCCGAGGGTCATCTTATTTTAGCCCCCCCCCCCGGCCAGTGCTCCTCTGAGTGTTGGTCCCACCGAGCGATGTCAGGGGCTACCAGGGGCAACTCTGGGCTGGCCTACCCGACGTCTTGCTCATCTGAGTGTGCCCTGAGAACGAGATATGTGCAGCTCCTATCGGGATTTGTCGGCACATTCGGGCGGTGTTGCTGGTCTTGTTTTAACCTGTCGAAGTGTGTTGAAGAACCGAGATACCGAGTCTGATCGGAATGTCTTGGGAGGAGGTCTATTCCTTCATTGACCATGAGAGCTTGTCATGGGCTAAGTTGGGACTCCCCTGCAGGGATTTGAACTTTCGAAAGCCGTGCCCGCGGTTATGGGCAGATGGGAATTTGTTAATGTCTGGTTGTAGATAACTTTAACATTAACTTAATTAAAATGAATCAACTAAGTGTGTTACCGTGATGGCCTCTTCTCGGCGGAGTCCGGGAAGTGGACACGGTGTTGGAGTAATGTTTGCGCAGGTTGTTCTTTAGTTTCTCGCTCGCGCTTTGCCTCCTCTTCTCGCTCTCTTTTGCGAATAGGATAGCCACCATACTTGCTAGTCGCTTGCTGCAGCTCCACATATATTTTACCTTGCCTTACCTATAAGCTTAAATAGTCTTGATCGCGAGGGTGCGAGATTGCTGAGTCCCTGTGGCTCACAGATTACTATTACACCAGATGCAGGGCCTGATGATTCCGCTCCAGGTGACGCGTTTGAGCTCAAGTGGGAGTTCGACGAGGACTCTCAACGTTACTATGTTTCCTTCCTGATGATCAGTAGTGGTGGTCAGTTGGGGGTGATCGGGACCGTGTCGCATGTTGGGTTCTCTTTTATTTTGGCGCCGTAGTCGGGCCATGAGTGTTTGGATGATGTAATTTTATTTATGTACTTTTTTGACGTGGCGAGTGTAAGCCAACTATGTTATCTCCCCTTTTATTATCATATTACATGGGATGTTGTGAAGATTGCCTAACTTGCGACATATGCCTTCAATGCGATTATGTCTCTAAGTCGTGCCTCGACACGTGGGAGCTATAGTCGCATCGAGGGTGTTACATAATACTAGTGGTTTGCATGTGAATTTATTGGCAGGGTGGACCTACATTGGAGGTGCAGGACAGGATTCAATGATTGGATGCTCAATTTCGGTTGTATCGATTTCACCTCTTCCATCACTGCGAACATGGATATCCTTGGTCTGATGAAGAATAGGCGCTATATTTCTGCGCTGATGTAACATCCCAAATTTTAAATTTGGAATGTTATAAATAGGTCATTCATGCATATCATATTTTGTGCATTTTGACTCCCGCGATCCTCGAAATTCTAAGCAACTCAAGGACCCTCGGAGAGAGTTGGGGGATTTCACTGTTTCCATATTTGAATTTTATCAAATATGGAAACAAGGATCACTTTGGTTTTAATAAATTTTCTGTCCGAAAATATTTCATACCAAAATATATGAGAGGAGATAATATGACTTCTCCAAAATAAATGAAATATTGGAGGAAAAATATTAAAATCAATTTGCATATTTTATTTGGATTTTATTGCAATTTTATTTGAATTAGGGAAAATATGCATTTTTCAAAATTGCATTATAGGCCAAATAAATGTTCACCTTGTTCGACCTATTTTTAGAGGACGGGGAAAATTTATTTCGGGATTTTTGGAGTCCGTTTGGTACTTCTTTTCTTTGTTTTTTTGTGCAGAATAATTTAAAAAAAAGGGGGGAACCG
Source organism: Triticum urartu (assembly GCF_003073215.2). Classification (NCBI taxonomy): domain Eukaryota; kingdom Viridiplantae; phylum Streptophyta; class Magnoliopsida; order Poales; family Poaceae; genus Triticum; species Triticum urartu. The sequence goes on along the minus strand of NC_053022.1, from coordinate 187,521,166 downwards.
ACTTTGGGCCGTACCCGGCCTGGACTCCACCCGGCCGGCCTCCTTATAAGCCGCGCCCCCGAGCCCCCCATCCCACCAGCGCCCGCACCCACAAACCCTAGCCGCCGCCACTGTGCCTCAATCCACGTGCCGCCACTCGTCGGAGTTGTCGCCGCCGCTGTCATGCATCCCGAGGTAGCCGCCGGTTTTCTTTAGAAAACCGTATGGTTTTTTAGAAACCCTCGGTTATTTTTTCTTCTTCTTAGATCGGTTTTATTTTCCCGGTTAAGTTATTTAGCAAACGCTTGTTCGTACATTCGTTTTAACGAATGGTTTTCACCTGTTAGTCATAGACAGCGGACGTTTGTTCGTTAGCCTGTTCGTCAGTTTTTCTTTTTCCGGGATTTTTCCGCGATTATTTTCGATCGCGATCTCTGTCCTATTTTTCGATCTAGTATATCTTTTTGCTCGTTTATCGGAATCAGGTGATTCAAGCGCCTAGATCTTCGTCTCGAAGCCCTCTTTCCATTTAATCAACTTGAACAAGATTTTGGTACTGTAAAATTTGACCTTAGTCCAGATTAGTAATCGGATCATGTTTCTTTCGCAGTTTGAGTTTTGTTGCTTCGTTTGTTTTGATTCTTTTTGCAAACCGGAGTTCTTAAGTTGAACTTTTTGGTTAGATCATCTTATTTGAGATTTACCCATGCATCTTTGCTTGATTGCTTATGTATGCTATTGTTTGTTTGCGGTAGAACACCCGGAGTGCGAAGCGTGCTACTACAAGTCTTTAGGATTTGCAGATCGTCAGCAAGGCAAGTAACACATTGATCATACTTCTTCCATACCCAGTTTTTATGCATTAGTTCAAATCCTCAAACATTGCATGACTAGGATGTGATTAACTTGTGGGTATTGGGAAGTAGATGATGAGGTAGAACCTATTACCTATTTTATTATCAAACCTTGGGAGTTACTTCCACGTTATGCTTATATTGACATGCTATGCTCGTAGACGTGGTTTTGGTTTGAGAAATCCATGACAGATGTGAGATTCATAATTAATGGTTCAACTTAAGGTGGCAACTTCAATACACATCTGGGTGGATTGTTTGTTTGGGCACCAGGGTTGTCCAGGAGATCCCGGGGATATACCGTGCGATCCTCCTATGGTCCGCCACCTAGGCTAAAAGGGATCATGAGATTATTCATGCTAGAAACTTTTGTGTGCAGCAACAAGCCATTATGGGCTCTGGCATAGTTGAGTATGTTGTGTGACCTCTTTCAGTGGTGGGCTAGCAGATGTAGAGGGAAAGTAGGTGTAACTGTCCACCCGGAGTAAAGAGTTAATGCTTCTGAAAGACTGTGTCTCGGTCATCCATTTCTCAAACACCACGTAGTGCGCGAAATCCAACGTAGGAGATCGAGTCTTGTGGGGAAAAGTGCGCAAACCTCTGCAGAGTATATAAACTAATCATGGTTAGCCATGTCCCCGGTTATGGACAACTTGAGTATCTAGTACTTGGATTATCCTACTGTATCTCATCACTCTAAACTAATTTGTTGGGTTGATAATTACTTTTAATTGGGATTGAGATGGGGGTACCATTCTCAATGTTTCAACTACCATGAGAGTTAAATAAAAATTTATTCCTTTGTTGTAGGGAAAAATTAGCTTTTCGCAAAAACCATATAACCATAGAGCCTCCACCAGCCATATATGCATATAGTGTTAGCATTTATCTATTCATTGCTCTATTGTGTTACATTGCCAGCATATTCCATGTGCTGACCCGTTTTCGGGCTGCAACGTATTATGTTGCAGACTTTTCAGACAAGGAGTAAGGTGCGATAGGTCGTTTGTCATGCACTCAGCTATGTCGTTGGAGTTGATGGACTCACTTTATCTTCCAAGCCTTCCGTTGTTATCGTATTAGATGGCCTTAAGCCATATTTATTGTAATAAGCTCTCTCTTGAGACATTCGATGTAATAAGTGTGTGATTGCTACTCTATTATAAATCCTTTGAGTACTGTGTGTGTCAGCATTACCGATCCAGGGATGACACTGAAGCACAGAAACTTGACCGTTTGAGGTCGGGTCGCTACAAGATGGTATCAGAGCCCATGCTGAATGTAGGACATGACCACTAAGAAAAGCCATAGGTCACTCTTCTCTACTCGTTTCTGACTCCTCTCCATTTTCTACACTTTAGGATGGCGGACTTGAGAAACAAGTTTGCACAACCGGATGAAGGCACACCTTTTGGATGACACTTGAAGGAAGTCACTAGGTACCTGAACATTGGAATACCAAGCTTCACCGGGACCTACAATGCCACTTTACCAGAAGAGGAGCGCTGGATGATTCGAGTTCAAGTTCCAGGAAGGACATTCACGCCAGTTACGGATCCTATAGAGTTTGCCTTTGATGCACCCACCTGGAGTCTAGGCAAGAGCATGGCAGCCCACATTGCTATGGGATGTATTGGAGAAGTCTACAAACAAGAGCTAAAGGACACTATATACCAGATATGTGGACGCCGAGACGAGCAATGGGAGATGATCAGCACCAGGAGGGATAGATCCATTACAGCATTCATCCAGGAGCTAAACGAGCACATTCGTTGCCAGGAGAACCAGATGTGTGCAAGCATGATAGATTTGAAGAAGGCAATGACCAGGACCGCCGAGCTAGAAGAGGAACTCAAGGCTACACGCGACGATTATGAGGAGTAAATCATCGTACTAGTGGAGAAGAATGACGACCTAACAAGGAAGCTAGGAGTTTTCATGGGAGACCCCACGCCAGGAGGAGAAGACGACGAACCTAAGGAGATTCGTTCTGAAGACTACATCATCATCGACAACACCGACTCCGACCCCGACGATAGTAATGATGACTATGAAGACGAAGCTGGAGCGGATATCATGGAGTCTTCCACCAAACAATATTTCTAGATGACCACCACATGACTAGTAGTTTTTTCCCATGTATATAGTAGTAGTCCAAGCACTTTTAACGATAGTTCTAGACCGTTTGTATGCCCTTGCTTGATTGATTGAGTGATATGATATGATTGTGTTTGTCTCATGTGCATATGGGTAGTGCTATCTCACTAGACCTCATTCTATTCTAAACTATTCCCTCTAAACCCATCAGATGCCTCCGAGACATGACCCCGGTTTTGCTTTCCCATCGAAGCTCACTCAGTTGATCTAGCAGCAGAATACACTAACGCAGTTGTTAGTTCAGAACCAAGGAAACGACAACAACAACAACAAAAACAACAACAACAACAACAACAACAACAACAACAACAATAACCCACCGCCACCACCTCCAGTTGACAACTTAGCCCGTTTTCTGAGGCTGTAGCCGCCGGTGTTTTCCAGTAGCACCAAGCCCATAGTTGTTGATGATTGGCTGCACAGGATAGGAAGGGAGTTGACCACTGCAGGGTTCACAGATGCGGAGAAGGTGCGTTTTGCCGCACACCAATTGGATGGACCAGCAGCAGCATGGTGGGAGAATTACACAGCCACTTTTCCTATAGCCAATGTCACTTGGGAGCAATTTCAGCAAGCATTCCGCACAACCCACGTATCCACTGGAGCTATGATCCTGAAGAAGCATGAGTTTCGCAACTTGAGCCTAGGAAATCGTATTGTGGCTCAGTACGTAGATGAGTTTAGTAAGTATCTCGTTATGCCCCTGATGATGTGGCCACAGATGCCGCGAAGCAGGAGAAGTTTATGGAAGGGCTAAATGATGAGATGAGCATGCAGTTGATGAGGGCAACATTCAACAACTACCAGGAGTTGGTAGACAAGGCTCTTATGATTGAAGGGAAGCAGCAGCAGATTGAGAATCGCACGAGGAAGTATGGACAGGGGAAGTACAATTCTGGAGCTCAGTAGAAGCCCCGTCTCACCCCGAACTCGGGAGGACTTGTCCATAACCATGGAGGCCACACTCACAATGGAGGAAGTTCCCATAATCATAATGGCCCAAGGAATGGGAATGGAGCAAGCAACAATCAGAACCGCTCTAACCCAGCCACACCCACCAAGAAGGATCAAAGTCACATTACTTGTTTCAAGTGCGGGAAGACTGGGCACTACGCGAACGATTGTCCGGAATTGAAGAACGGCAATGGAAATGGAAGCGCTGGGAAGAAGCCCAACCCTTTCAACAAAGGACAAGTGAACCACGTGAACGTGGAGGAAGTTGAGGAGCAGCCAGATGCAGTTATCGGTAAGTTTTTGGTTAAGTCTTTTACTGCAATTGTTCTTTTCGATACTGGTGCATCGCATTCATACATATCAAGGGGATTCGTGGATAAGTATAAGTTTCCCACTAAGGTACTTAGGACACCCATGTTACTAAGTTCACCAGGAGCTGGGTATTTGGCAAGTCAAGGATGTTTTCAGATGCCATTGACCATTGGAAGACATGTTTTCCCCTCAGACCTGATAATTTTGGAGTCACAAGGATTGGATGTGATACTAGGAATGGATTGGCTATCGATGTATGGGGGAAACATCGATTGCACGAGTAAGTCAATTCTTCTTACCACCCCAGAGAGAAAAAGGATCAAGTATGTTTCCAGGCATTCGCCAAGGAGAACCCAAGTACATTCTCTCACAGGAGTTGTTCAGGAGGAAGTGCATGTCTTAAAGGATTACCCGGATGTATTTCCAGAGGAGTTACCAGTCATGCCGCCAGATCGAGACATAGAGTTTTTGATAGAGCTACTGCCAGGCACCGGGCCAATATCAAAGAGACCATACCGGATGCCCGCAAATGATCTGGAGGAGATCAAGAAACAGATTAAGGAGTTATTGGAGAAAGGTTACATTCGACGAAGTTCATCACCATGGGGAGCCCCAGTGCTCTTGGTTGAGAAGAAGGATAAGTCCCTTAGGATGGTTGTTGATTATCGGGCCTTGAATGAAGTAATGATCAAGAATAAGTACCCACTGTCGATGATCAATGATTTGTTTGATCAGCTGCAAGGAGAAAAGGTGTTTTCGAAGATCAACCTGCGATCAGGTTACCACCAGTTGAAGATTCGAGAAAAGGATATACCTAGGACAGCATTCACCACAAGGTATGGGCTATATGAGTATACGGTTATGTCATTTGGATTGACTAACGCCCCCGCCTATTTCATGAGTATGATGAACAAAGTGCTCATGGAGTTCTTAGATAAGTTTGTCATGGTGTTCGTAGATGATATCTTGGTATACATAAAGAATGAGGATGAACATAAGGAGCATTTGCGTTTAATTCTCGAGAAGCTCGGAGAACATCAATTATATGCCAAGTAGCAAATGTGAGTTTTGGTTGAAGGAAGTTGGATTTCTTGGACATGTTATATCACGAGAAGGTATAGCAGTGGACCCTACCAAGGTGAAATCAGTCACTAAGTGGTTGGCACCCACCTCAGTTGGAGAGATCCGCAGTTTTCTTGGACTCGCGGGATACTATCAGAGATTCATTGAAAATTTCTCTAATATTGCGAAGCCTATGACGACGTTGTTGAAGAAGGACAACAAGTTCCATTGGACTGAGGAATGTGAAGCAAGTTTCCAGGATCTGAAGAAACGTTTGACTACAGCCCCAATGTTGATTCTGCCGGATATACGCAAGGATTTCCAAGTGTATTGCGACGCCTCTCGCTTAAGACTTGGAGGAGTACTTATGCAAGATGGAAGAGTTGTTTCATATGCCTCACGACAACTTAAATCGCACAAAATGAATTATGCCACGCATGATTTGGAGTTAGCAGCGGTGGTGCATGCGCTCAAGACCTGGAGGCATTTTCTTATTGGAAATCATTGTGATGTGTACACGGATCATAAGAGTTTGAAGTACATTTTCACCCAGAAGGAGTTGAACCTCGGGCAAAGGAGATGGTTGCAGCTTATAAAAGATTATGATATGAAGTTGCACTATCATCCAGGCAAGGCCAATGTTGTAGTAGACACCTTGAGCCGGAAGACTTACGTCAACACCCTCGTAAGCGAAGGAATGCCAAAGGAGTTAGCAGAGGATCTCAGGGAACTTCGTTTGGAGATAGTTCCTAAAGGTTTTGTTACAACCATGGAAGTGCAGTCGACATTGTTGGGAAATATTCGAGAAGCTCAGAAGGATGACAAAGAAATTGCCGAGATAAAGGAAAAGATGAGCGAAGGGAAAGCCAAAGGTTTTCGTGAGGATGAGCACGACACCTTGTGGTTCGAAGACCGTATTTTTGTGCCCAATAATGTCGAGATCAGGAAGTTGATATTATAGGAAGCTCATGACTCACCATACTCGATACACCTAGGAAACACCAAGATGTATTTGGATTTGAAGGAGTGGACTGGAATGAAGAAGGATATTGCCGAGTATGTAGCCATATGTGATGTATGTCAGAGAGTGAAGGCAGAACATCAGAAGCCAGCAGGACTACTGCAGCCTATGCCGATACCTGAATGGAAGTGGGACAAACTTGGCATGGATTTTATCACCGGATTACCTAGGACCCGGTCGGGATATGATTCTATCTGGATAGTAGTGGACCGCTTGACCAAAGTAGCTCACTTTATCCCAGTGAAAACCACTTATACAAGTGCGAAGTTGGCCAAGATATATATGACCAGGATCGTATGTCAGCATGGAGTTCAGACGACCATCGTATCAGATAGAGGAACACAGTTTACTTCAAAGTTTTGGCACCAGCTGCATCAAACTTTGGGGACCAGGCTGGAGTTCAGTACAGCTTTTCACCCGCAGACAGATGGACAGAGAGAGAGAGAGAGTCAATCAGATTCTGGAGGACATGCTGAGAGCTTGTGCACTAGACTATGGATCTAGTTGCGATGATAATTTTCCGTACGCAGAGTTCTCGTACAATAATAGCTACCAGGCCAGTTTGAAGATGGCACCGTTCGAGGCCCTGTATGGAAGAAGGTGCAGAACACTGTTGATGTGGGATGAGGTTGGAGACCGATAGCTGTTTGGACCCGATTTGATTAAGGAGTCCGGAGAGAAGGTTAAACTAATTCAAGATAGACTAAAGATAGCTCAGTTAAGACAGAAGAGTTATGCAGACTCAAAACGCAAGGAGGTAGTCTATGAAATCGGAGACAGAGCGTATCTGAGAGTGTCACCACTTCGAGGAGTTAAACGATTTGGAGTTAAAGGAAAGTTAGCCCTGCGATTTGTAGGACTGTACCATGTTTTGGAACGCATGGGAGAGGTAGCTTACAAGTTGGAGTTACCCGAAGGATTGTCGGGAGTTCATGATGTGTTTCACGTTTCCCAGTTGAAGAAGTGCCATGCAGGGATGGCCGATATCCCTCTGAGAGATACAGTGCCACTGGAAGCAATACAGTTGGATAGTGATTTGACCTGCGAGGAGAAACCTGTCAAGATTCTTGAGTTTGCCAGTCAAGTTACTCGCAACAAGGTTATCAAGTTTTGCAAAGTTCAGTGGAGCCACCATACCGAGGATGAAACCGCTTGGGAACGAGAGAATGATCTACGGAAAGACCATCCACACCTATTTTCTAGCCAACCCGAATCTCAAGGACGAGATTCATCTTAAGGGGGGTAGGTTTGTAACATCCCAAATTTTCAATTTGGAATGTTATACATAGGTCATTCATGCATATCATATTTTGCGCATTTCGACTCCTGCGATCCTCGAAATTATAAGCAACTCAAGGACCCTCGGAGAGAGTTGGGGGATTTCACCGTTTGCATATTTGAATTTTATCAAATATGGAAACAAGGATCACTCTGGTTTTAATAAATTTTCTCTCCGAAAATATTTCATACCAAAATATATGAGAGGAGATAATATGACTTCTCCAAAATAAATGAAATATTAGAGGAAAAATATTAAAATCAATTTGCATATTTTATTTGGATCTTATTGCAATTTTATTTGAATTAGGAAAAATATGCGTTTTTCAAAATTGCATTATAGGCCCAAATGAATGTTCACCTTGTCCGGCTTATTTTTAAAGGACGGGGAACATTTATTTCGGGATTTTTGGAGTCCGTTTAGTATTTCTTTTCTTTCTTTTTCTACGCGGAATAATTTAAAAAAAAGAGGGAACTGACTTCGGGCCGTACCTGGCCTGGACTCCACCCGGCCGGCCTCCTTATAAGCCGCGCCCCCGAGCCTCCCAGCCCACCAGCGCCCGCGCCTGCAAACCCTAGCCGTCGCCACGCCTCGATCCACACGCTGCCGCTCGCCGGAGTTGCCGCCACCGCCGCCGTCACGCATCCCGAGGTAGCCGCCGGTTTTCTTTAGAAAACCGTATGGTTTTTTTAGAAACCCTCGGTTATTTTTTCTTCTTAGATCGGTTTTATTTTCCCGGTTTAGTTATTTAGCGAACGCTTGTTCATATGTTCGTTTTAACGAACGGTTTTCACCCGTTAGTCACAGACAGTGAACGTTCGTTCGTTAGCCTGTTCGTCAGTTTTTCTTTTTCCAGGATTTTTCCGCGATTATTTTCTATCGCGATCTCTGTCCTATTTTTCGATCTAGTATATCTTTTCGCTCGTTTATCGGAATCAGGTGATTCAAGCGCCTAGATCTTCGTCTCGAAGCCCTCTTTCCGTTTAACCAACTTGAACAAGATTTTGGTACTATAAAATTTGACCTTAGTCCAGATTAGTAATTGGATCATGTTTCTTTCGCAGTTTGAGTTTCATTGCTTCGTTTGATTTGATTCTTTTTGCAAACCGGAGTTGTTAAGTTGAACTTTCTGGTCATCTTATTTGAGATTTACCCGTGCATCTTTGCTTGATTTCTTATGTATGCTATTTTTTGTTTGCGATAGAACACCCGGAGTGCGAAATGTGCTACTACGAGTCTTTAGGATTTGTAGATCGTCAGCAAGGCAAGTAACACATTGATCATACTTGTTTCATACCCAGTTTTTATGCATTAGTTCAAATCCTCAAACATTGCATGATTAGGATGTGATTAACTTGTGGGTATTGGGAAGTAGATGATGAGGTAGAACCTATTACCTGTTTTATTATCAAACCCTGGGAGTTACTTCTACGTTATGCTTATATTGCCATGCTACGCTTGTAGACGTGGTTTGGGTTTGAGAAATCCATGAAAGATGTGAGATTGTTAATTAATGGTTCAACTTAAGGTGGCAACTTTAATACACATCTGGGTAGATTGATTGTTTGGACACCTGGGGATATACCAGGGTTGTCCAGGAGATCCCGGGGATATACCGTGCGATCCTCCTATGGTCCTCCACCCAGGCTAAAAGGGATCATGAGATTATTCATGCTAGAAACTTCCGTGTTCAACCACAAGCCATTATGGGCTCTGGCATAGTTGAGTATGTTGTGTGACCTCTTTCAGTGGTGGGCTAGCAGATGTAGAGGGAAAGTAGGTGTAACTGTCCACCCGGAGTAAAGAGTTAATGCTTCTGAAAGACTGTGTCTCAGTCATCCCTTTCTCAAACACCACGTAGTGCGAGAAATCCTATGGAGGAGATCGAGTCTTGTGGGGAAAAGTGTGCAAACCTCTACAGAGTGTATAAACTAATCATGGTTAGCCGTGTCCCCGGTTATGGACAACTTGAGTATCTAGTACTTGGATTATCCTACTGTATCTCATCACTCTAAACTAATTTGTTGGGTTGATAATTACTTTTAATTGGGATTGAGATGGGGGGTACAATTCTCATTGTTTCAACTACCATGATAGTTAAATAAAAATGTATTCCTTTGTTGTAGGGAAAAATTAGCTTTTCGCAAAAACCATATAACCATAGAGCCTCCACCAGCCATATATGCATATAGTGTTAGCATTTATCTATTCATTTCTCTACTGTGTTACATTGCCAGCATATTCCATGTGCTGACCTATTTTCGGGCTGCAACGTATTATGTTGCAGACTTTTCAAACGAGGAGTAAGGTGTGATAGGTCGTTTGTCATGCACTCAGCTATGTCGTTGGAGTTGATGGACTCACTTTATCTTCCAAGCCTTCCGTTGTTATCGTATTAGATGGCCTTAAGCCATATTTATTGTAATAAGCTCTCTCTTGAGACATTCGATGTAATAAGTGTGTGATTGCTACTCTGTTATAAATCCTTCGAGTACTGTGTGTGTCAGCATTACCGATCCAGGGATGACACTGAAGCACAGGGACTTGACCGTTTGAGGTCAGGTCGCTATAGTTGAACCAACAAATCAATTCAGTATGAAATTGTCCAGGGCAAACATGACTGTATCAAATTGTCCAGTGCAAAACATGACAGATGCTAAGCGGAAGACACATGTTTAAACAGAAAATACAAGGTGGGGTATATGTTTACTAGCTGCTTGATATTTGTGCGGACAGAGATGTCTGCCCGTTGCTATTTGGCAAACACACAAAGTGACCGCAATTTTGGTTGAACTGCACAAGAGAATAGTATAGTCACTGCATGCAGTGCCATTTGAAAATAGACACAGAAAGATTGGGTAGTCACTTCATGGACTGCAGAAAAGTAGTAACGTACTATTTATTGGAAACACTAGGTGCTTCATTGCTTTGGTGTTATTATACAATGGGCATCATTTTGCCTAAGTTAAAGTTTGTATTCCGAAAATAGTCTCGCCGTGTGATCGAGAGAAGACCAAATCATATTGTAGTGGATGTTCCTCCATCATGTGTGGTTCATTCTCATGGTTCCAGCTGTTGGTGAAACCACTTATGTTTGCAAGAGGAATTGTATACTTCGCAAACAAATTTGTCTTTCAGTCTGTACTGAATGTTGGCCAAGAGAAGCATCCATGTTAGTAGGAAGAACAGATGTTTTTTCTAGATCTTTGCTTTTGGAGCTACATATTTATAGATATGATCTGTGAATCGTTGAGATGCATTAACATGTTGATCTTATGTATGGGAATCGTACTAGTTGGTTTTGAATTTGGGCTACTAATGTGAATATATTACAATGCCAGGCCTGTGAGTCTCGTGTGAACATTTTGAATGGATCGGCTCTTACTGTTGTGCATAGCATGATCCTTATTTCTGTGTTCTCAGTGTTTACAAGTTACTAACAGTTCCTTATTTCTGTTCGCTCAGTGTTTACAAGTTACTGATCGATCACTAGCTAGCCTACTAATGCGCTCCTGGCAGTTTTAGTTCCGACGCAAGATCCGAAGTGGTAGTTTTTTGAATAAAAATGTCTACCTCTGAAGAAATTGACAAGCTGGTCTGAAGAAAATGCCATGCGAATCTGAAGAAACTGCCAGCAAAAACGTTCTCAAATGCCTTATCTCCCTGCGAACATTCATCAGCTAATGCAATCGTACATGTACACCATCCGACCTACTCGATCCTATACGTACACTATCCGACCTACTCGATCCTACACGGATAAATAGCAGATCACACACGTACTACCTCCTTTCCGGTTTGCAGGACTCAATTCCAAAAACAACCTACTCGATCCTACACGAATAAATAGCGGATCACGCACGTACTACCTCCTTTCCTGTTTGCAGGGCTTAATTCAAAAATCTAACCAACCAAAGTTGATGATGAGTGGTGGAATCATTTTTGACAAGGAGGGAGTACCTCATCTGGATGATTCGAGTGCACTCATTTGACCGGCATGCCGGCATGCGACCCAGCATGGACGGGACGCACCACTGATGGGACGGGACGGCACAGTCATAATTTCAGTTTTTCTAGTTTTCCACGGCAAGCTGGCATGCTAAGCCATGCCTGCTTATGCATTGAATTCCGATGACCGCGATGACCGTCGTGTTTCTCGCGACACGCTAGTTCGCCTACCTTCCGCCTATAATTACTATTTCTCGGGCTTCTCCGGTGGCACCATCACCCAACTCGCCCTATCCACATAAGCCCTCACCGGCCCGACGTTGCTCGCCACTTAACCTCGCTCTCGCCACATTCGCCATGCCCCCGCCCGTCCGCTATAGGCGACACCGGAGGCAGTCACCGCCGGAACTAGTGTTCGGTTTTTCACCGGAAGGCAGACAGAGGGAGGAGGCATTCTATCGGTCTTTAGATGGCAATGCGAACTATGAGGAGGTGTTGGAGCGCGACCACCTGGCGGAGGAGCAGCGTATTGCCGATTTGCGCCGCCAGCGGGACATGGAGCAGCAGCGCACCGACGCTCTGAGTCGCGAGTAGAGTGCCCGCAACTGGGCTGACTACGTGGAGGCCGGCGCCCGACAAATAGCCCTGGAGGCTGTCGGGCATGCACGCGTTTGCGACGCCAATTTTTACTACCAGCTCGTCAAGTGGGTTTCCCACTTAGAAGTCGAAGCTTCGGTGGACCACGCCGGCATGGAAAGGGCCAACACGTGCGAGCAACGCGCCCTATCGCACCTCTGGCAAGTCCGAGGCGAGGCAGAGGACGCCGGTGTCGGCGTTTACCGTGTGCCGCAGATGGCCGCCGGCATCGTCTAGTTAGCTAAGAGTAAGTTAGTACTTGTATGCTACTAGAGTATTAGTGGGAGTAGATAGTTAACTTGGCTATGATGGTTGTCAACATGGAAGTTCAGTACTCTATATGTGGATCAGACCTGTTACTTTACTTTGAATGTTGAACTTTCCATTTGAAATTATGGAATGGGATGTTATTTTTTTTAAATGGGTTGTATTTGTCCCCATGGGTTTAGAGGCTAACTTGTGGGCATACCAAGTTGACGCGTACACAATCAGGAGATGATTGTACGTGGAGAGGATGACAGCAGGGACCCGCCAAGGTCATGGCAGTACGCAAGCAAGTGCCTCCTTATTTCAAGCCAATAAAAAAATGGCTCCTCCTAATGGATTTCTGACATCTGGGTCCCATGCCATTGTCAACGTAGTCAATAAACGAGAGAATTGCACAACGAGCGGCTGACACCAGGGACCCAGCAGCTCGCCCAGTTATTTTTGTTTTGGTTTAATTTGATAAATGCCACTCCAAATCTGGTGTTTTCGAGAAATGCCACTTCAATTTCCAAACCTTGGAAAATGCCATTTCATGCCATTTCCGGTGGCACTTTTCGAAGTCTGGAGTGGCGTTTTTCAAAGTTTGCAACTTGAAGTGGCGTTTTCCAAAGTTTGCAAAAATTGCAATGGCATTTTTTCAAAGTTTGGAAATTGCAGTGGCATTTTTATGAATCGACATAATTGGAGTGGCATTTATCTAATTTGTTTTTGAGACGGAAGTAGGGTGTCAACTGGCTGTGCGGGGCACTCTGGCCTGTCTAGACAGCCTTCTCTTTTATGTTTACCACATACCATCCCAGTAGTTTTTTTTCTTTGTGAAAATGGCTAGCCCGGTTTTTTTGTGATTTGCCAAGTAAGTCGCTTTGTCAGGCCTGTTGGGCTGCAAATCTTTCAAGACGAGGAGAGCTTCATTCGGCTGGCCGAGAAAATGGCCTATCAGTAATGAGAAATGGGCTGTACATTTTTAAAACACATCAAACCGGCAATTAGTTTTAAATTTCTTTTTTTCATTTCAAGATTTTAAATTGCATTTATTTTTTATGCATGGACAATTTTTTGGATTTTATACTGATATACATTTATTTTTTAAATCAGTTTGAATGTGACTCGAAATTTCGGGATTAAAAACAGTCCGGACCGCACCGAAATATAATTTTTAAACTGTCGCCACAATATGGGCTGTAATGCTAACAAAAAGAATATGGGCTCCAAAAAAACCTTAAAAATTAGCAAATGGGTTGTAAATTATTAAAAATAATGTAGATGGGTTGTATGCTGTTTTCCATATATTTGAGGCTTTCCTAAAAAAGGTTGACGCACAAGCAGTGACTGTTGGATGTCCATCCAACGGTCGTCGTGCTTCTTCAATCTCTGCTCTTCCTACTCCAGCCGCTCAAACAAGCGTCGGTGGGACTGCCTGCTCCCTCCTCCTCGCGGCCGGCTGTGCTGCCACGTAGGCCTCACCGCCCCACCGTACTCCCATCGCTGGCCTAGCCATCCCACTACTCACCCACACCTGCTGTTATTCTCCGGCGACGGCAGACGAACCAGTAAACCCTCGTACAGTCGTACTCCCCTCTGTGTGGGAAACAACTTCTGAGTCTTCCCTGGCTCCATGTCATTCCCTTCTAAGGCCTCGTCGTCGTCCACTGCCCTGGTGCTCTCGGCGCGGCCTGGTCAACGTGGTCAACGACAGACATGCATCTGAAGTGGATTTTACGTGGAGAGGCTGACAGCTGGGTCCATGGCCGCACGCAAGGAAATGCCTCCTTATTACGCACAAAATAATGATTCCTCCACCTAACATCTGGGACCCACCGAAAGGGCCTCTGTATTTCGTGAAAAAAATGTTACCGCCGCTGACAGCTCAGACCCACCAGCTATATCTTCGCACGCAAGGAAGTGCCTCCTTATTACGCACAAAAAAATGAATACTCCACCTGCTAGCTGGGACCCGGTATAGTGGGAGGCTGACTTGTGGGCCTACTAAGTTGACAGGGATGGAGGGCTTTGTCAACTTAGTCAATATGCACGATTCTAGCTCCAGTGACCGTGCGATGTCCATCCAACGGCCGTAGTGCTTCTTCAACCTCTGGTCTTCTTGCTCCAGCCGCCCAAACCAGCGCCGGTCGTGCCTCGTGCTCCTGCCTCCTGTGGCCGGCTACGATGTCGCGGAGGCCTCACCGCCCCCTACTACTCCCACCGCTGGCCAGGCCATCCCTCTACTCACCCACACCCCCTGTTATTCTGCGGCGACGGCAGCCTCACACAGCAGCGAACCAGTGAACCCTCATACTCCTCTACATGTGGGCATCCACTATCGTGTCTTCCCCGGCTCCGCGTCGTCCCCTTCCTAGGCCTTGCCATCATCCACCGCCCTGGTGCTCTCGGCACGGCGTGGTCAACGTGGTCAAGGAACGGCTTCCATCGAACGTGGACTGTACGTGGAGAGGCTGACAGCTGGGTCCATGGCCGCAGCAATGAAGTGCCTCCTTATTACGCGGACGGGCAACCGTATTTCATGAAAAAAATGTTTCCCCCCTGACTGCTGGGACCTACCAGCTACATCTTCGCATGCAAGGAAGTGCGTCCGGGCAAAAAAAAGATTCGCCCCCCTGACTGCTAGGACCCACCAGCTACATCTTCGCATGCAAGGAAGTGTCTGACAGTCAGGACCCACCTGGTCGAAGCGTATGTAGCGTTGTCATTCTGGTCGCGAACGTGTGCGTACATACTGGTCGATGTAGAGGCACGCACGTGTCGTAGTAGAGGCGCGCACGTAGCATGTACACGTACGTACAGCGGCCAGTGTGCAAGAAAGAAAATACGGCCACGTACGTACATACGAGCGGGGTCTCGAACGCCTACTCGCGCATACGTACGGCCAGGGCTCGTGTACATGGCTGGGTCGGAACGAAGAAACGGCGTCGTCATTGCCCGCAAAAAACAGAATGCATCATGTTCATCGTGTGTTCATGGGGAGGCAACAGAATGCGTCGTGTTCATCGGGAGGCAATGGAATGCGTGGGAGCCAACCGGCTTGGACGGAACAGCTGATGGAAACGAGGCCTAGCGTACCGCACAACGGAGGAAACGGCCTTGTGTTCGACCGACCATGGTCGAAAGGGGATCCTGTTCATCGGGAGGGGTCTGGCGTACCGCAAAACGGAGGAAACGGACCTCCTACGGTCGAAACGGGGGTCCTGTTCATCGGGAGGGGTGTGGCGTACCACAAAACGGAGGAAACGGACTTGTGTTGGAGCGCTACGGTCGAAACGGGGGTCATGTTCATCGGGAGGGGTATGGCATACCGCAAAACGGGACTCCACGGGATACTATTCATCTCCACCGTCGACCCCCTCCAGCCTCCACGGGCTACTGTTCATCCACCGTCGACCTCCTCCTGCCTCCACCTGCGATTATTCATCCACGGGCTCCTCTTCATCCAGCCTCCACTGCGCGCTACTCCACCGGCTACTGTTCAACCAACCCTCTCCACGGGCTCCTGTTCAACCACCCCTCCATGGGCTACTGTTCATCCAGCCCTCCAGCGTCTATTGTTCATCCAGCCCTCCACGGGGTCGTCCTGTTCATCCAGCCCTCCATGGCGTCCTGTTCATCCAGCCCCAACCGGCTCGATCGGTCGGAGTCCTGTTCATCCATAGGCAACACCACGGGGTCCTGTTCATCCACCCCCATCGGGAACTGTTCATCCAAACCCCCCAAGCAACGCTCACTGTTCATCCAGAGGCAGCATCGATCAGCTTCAGTTAGCAGCAGTAGCAAAGGAATCGCTCGATCGGGTTCAGTTAACAGCCATCGATCGATCGCCCGGGTTCAGTAACGCATAGCCAGCAGTGCAATCGCTCGGGTTCAGTAGGCGAACGCCTCGCTCGGGTTCAGTTAGAGCCCAACGCCTCGCACCCATGCGCGTGCGTGTATGAGAGAAACGCGCAAACCTCCATGCATCGCTCGGCCCCGACCACCCACCGTAACCGGGAACACCCCGATATTTTCCTCGCCCTCGCTTCTACCATGGTTTTTTCCGTCATGGATGGCCCAAAGAATGTCATGCAGTTGCGTCTCTGGCCCGCCCAGGATGAAAAGCCCATTTTCTGTCATGATTTTTTGTCATAGAAGTAGGAGCCCACCACATCTATGATGATATCGGGTTTTGTCATAATTATCGTCATAGAAGTGTCATAAGTATGACAGGAAAAAAATTCGTTCGGCCCAAAATGTCACGGATGTGTCTTTTTTTGTAGTGAGTCTCAATCTACTTTATCAAGACACTGTCCGCAAAATGGGCATTGATCCTCAAGAATCAAGCCCACTAGAACTACCTTCAAAGGAGTAATACCTGGTAAAGAGGCCCGCTATACGGGCTCAATCACGCTGGAAGTAATCTTCGGCTCGCCGGACAACTTCCGAAGCGAAGACTTGATCTTCAACATTGTCCCCTTCCGCAGCGGCTGTCACGCACTGCTCGGACAAACCGCTTTTGCCCGCTTCAATGTTGTCCCGCATTATGCCTATTTGAAGCTCAAGATGTCCGGTCCACATGGCATCATTACAATCAATGGAAACATGGAACGCTCCCTCCGTACTGAGGAGCATACAACGGCCCTTGTGGCTGAAGTACAAAGCGGCCCTATCAAGCCGCACACCTCCTTGGCTATTAGGCCACCGGACTTCTCCACGCAAGACCGGTCAGTCCTACATACCAGCAGCCCGACAACTACAGGGATGGATTAGCAGCCCAGCCTCCGTCGACCGCCACGAACATCAACGGAATTTGTACCGCGCGTGCACAATTATGCACTCAAAATACCTTGGGCATCGGCGGAGGCAATATACGGACATGCCTATAAAAATATTCGGCCTTATACCGCCTTCCCCTTTATTTAATCGTCTTTCCTTTTTTACCACAGGTGAATCAAAACCTACTCATTTTTCGGACCCACGAGGACTCTTTCCGAGCCCGGTTCCATATACATGGCCGAAGACCATTCCTTCAAAGGAATCTTTCTTATTTGGGCGAAAGCGGCATAGACGTGCGGCAGGAAGGTGCAAAGCATTTTGCAGACCACAACTTTGCTTAAGAACCTGTATAGAGCTTTCCCTCAGCCCTAGACCCACGGCATGTAAAATAGCCTTGGTGATTATAGTACCTTCTGTAAGACTACGTTTTGACGTATCGATCAGATTTCAGTGAACCAAAATTCTTATTCGCAATCGTTTTTTATTCCGCCTGTTAAGTGGTCCCACGTACACACCTCGGCACAAAATTGCCAGGGGCTCTATAAGGCAACATATGTGTTGCAAAAAAAGTTCGAACAGCTTTACAGCACAATTCGGCATCCCGAGCTCGGCATTATATGCATCGGCTCCGAATCATGTCTTTGGTCAATAGTTGGGTTGCCCGGCTCCTGTGCTTGCTACCTTACGTACCGTCTGATCGACTAAGGTAGTAAAGGGAGAACTAATGCGATTGTGTTTCTGGTTCGTCCGGTTAAGCACCTCAGTAGAGAAAGCCGAAAACTGATGGTCATGATGCGGCGAGAGCTGGTCAGCCACTCGGCGATTCATTACAATCCTTAGCGATTTTTCTGTATTACACGAAGGACTGTTTCCCGGTCACATATGTAGCGCATCCGCATCCGGGTCGTCGCGTACATACTAGGGGCTACCTAATAGACCCATTGTCAAACTCCTATAGCTAAGTGAGAGCAATAAAACCGAATAGTCTGATTGCCTAGTTCCCCGCACTGACACCTCCTTCAAGGACCAAGATGTTGGGTTAAGTGTAGTTATGTGCAATTCCGAACACCCCAGTAGCATCTACATGGGGGCTGAAGCTGGCGACTGGGAACTCTCAGATATAATAAACGACCGCACAGGAGGATAAAAAGCTTTTCATTAAGGAATAAATACATTACAAAAGACTTAGTTTATAAACACAAATCCCCGAATAGTTTGAACTCTTTTATTCGAACACTACGGCTTTAAAGCATTGGCCCTCTATAAGGCGAGCACATTTTAGCACGTCCTCAAAATAGTGCTCCGGTGTGCGGTGGGCCTTGCTTTCGGGAGGACCCTCAACTGCCACCTTTTCGGCATTCATTTTCACCCAGTGCGTCTTGACACGGTCAAAAGCCATACGTGCTCCTTCTATATAGGACCACCTCTTGACGGCGTCAATCCGGGGTAGCGCATCGATAAGGCGCTGCACAAGGCCGAAGTAGCTGGCCGGAATGGCCTCGGTCAGCCATAACCGGACTATGATGTCCTGCATGGATGTGCTCAACGTCTTATGCAGCTCCGCCCATTGTGCCATCTGGTCATTTAGCAAAAGTGGGCGCTCCTACCCCACAAACTGCGACCAGAAGAGCTTCTCCGTCGCGTACCCCTCCTGGGCCTGGAAGAAGTCGGCGGCGTCTGCAGCACTCTTCGGCAGATCCGCATACACGTCTGGAGAACTCCACAGTCGATTAAGCAAGGCATACTTCGGGTCCCCAAATTTATCCTGTAAAAGAAAGGGCTTACCAGTTGCTATCTGTCCAGCTTGACGGATCTACTCGCGTCTTGCGCGGGATTCGGACCGCGCCTCTGAAGCATCGTGAAGGACATGGGCGAGTTCGGTCCCCTTCGCCTTGTTTTCCGTTTCCAGGGACTCGCACTTGGCGGCGGTCTCCTTGCGTTTTTGCTCCATCTCGGTCACCCGCTCCTCAAAACGGCGCCAAGCGGCCCGTTCGGCCATTAAGTCCACATCTACCTTATCAGCAGCTGCCTGGCTTACCCTTGCCTGCTCCTTAGCTTGAGCAAGCTCACCCCTAAGGGTCTCCATAGCGGCGGCACCATCTGTACAACCATGTACAGTAAAGCTCCTCAACTTCCACAAAAGCATGGAAATAAATAGGCATACAGTAAGATGTATCTTATACCTTGCGCCTGGTCGAGCCAAGTGTTCACAAGGACTAGATCCTCATCGGCGCGCTCCAGTTTCCGTTTAAGTTCGGAAATCTCCGCTGACTGGGCAGTCGCCGCTAACAGACAGGCCTATTTTAAAATTCAAATAAAATAGCATGTTACCACCTGACAACTGATTATTGATCCTCTGCTCGCTTTTCTTTCAAAAAGCCAAACAGAGTTTCAAGGGCTACTATCTATATA
Organism: Triticum urartu; assembly: GCF_003073215.2. Taxonomy (NCBI): domain Eukaryota; kingdom Viridiplantae; phylum Streptophyta; class Magnoliopsida; order Poales; family Poaceae; genus Triticum; species Triticum urartu. The sequence continues at coordinate 187,501,524 of NC_053022.1, read as the reverse complement.
CAGTCATATTTCTCATAAACAAAAAGATCAAAAAACATTACATTGCATATCTCGAAGCCTGCTAGCAGGCTGGAGAAGGCTTCGTTCAGCCCGCTATCAACGGACTGAATCTTCCCAGACGCCGCACCCATCAGGATGCGGTGCTCATCTAGGACGGATGCACTTTGAAGAGCGTCTGTCGTGGTATTCGGCACCTCCGGATTAGCAGAGGTAGCCGCTCCCTTTTCTCCTACAGGGGGTCGTTCACTAGACTTCGGGGCCGTATTGGTCTCCGGAGTAGTACGCGGCCAGGGGTCGGGTCGACTGAGGCCCCCGTTGTCGGTTTTCATGAGGGTCGTACCCCCCCCCAGTCCTCCGACGGCTGAGGTATCACCTTCTGGCGCCATTAAATCGCCCCCGCGTCTCTTCAAGGGTCGGGGAGGGCCCATGCGATGACACCTCGGCGTCGTCCGCCTTCGGCGGCGGAGAGGCTAATGGAGGCAACTCGCTCTCCATCATCTTTGATGGTAGGTCCCCCGAGGATGAGGATAGTTGGGGGAGACTACGTGCCGGACTAGAAAATATATAACCTAGAGTTATCATCACAGTTCATAAAGAATTGGACAATATGTGAGACATTCTGAGCTACTTACGAGTCAGCTTCAGGCCTAGTCCAGCGATGATGCGTCGGGATGGCCTCGGCGTCTGACTCCGAGTCATCGGGGAGGGTAATTTTGTCCCTCTTGGACGCTTCGGCTTCCAGGTCATCAGAGGCCGCCCTCTTTTTGCCCTTGCGGGAAGGATCTTCTTATTTCTCCTCCTCCTCCTCGTCGTCATCACCTTCGTGAGAGGACTGGGCATCAGCGTCTCCGAACACTTTGTCCGAAGTGCCATCCTCTCTTTTCTTCTTCTTGTCCTTCTTTGCCTGGTATGGTGTCGGGACCAGCATCCTCACTAGAAGGGGATTGGCTGCATCTTCGGAGAGCGGAGCCGGACACCGGATCTGCTTTGCCTTTTTAATCCAGACCTGTTTGGGGATGGACTGCTTAGCACCTCGGATTAACAAAGCCTATTGGTGTTCGGAGTTTTTAGAATTTACCTCGAAGGACGGATGGTTGCAGTTGAGGCCGGTGTCGTCGGAAGACCTTGGCCACGATTTCTGCTTCTTAAAAAGCAGTTTCCAGATCCCCTTATGCGTTGTGCCGTAGAACCGTTGTAGGATCCGCGGCCCTTCCGGATTGAACTCCCACATCTTGAGGGGACACCTCTGGCGGGGAAGTGCTCGGCGGATCAACATCACTTGGATTACGTCGACAAGGGTAACGCCCTTTGCTGTCATGCTCTTGACGCGTTTTGCAGCAATAGCACCTCAGGGACCGACCCCCAGTCCAGACCCTTGTCGGTCCAGGATGTAAGCCTTAGCGGGGGTCCGGATCTAAAGGCTGGCGCAGCTGCCCACTTGGAGTCGCGGGGTTCTGTGATATAAACCACTCCTGTTGCCATATTTTGGCGGTGTCCACAAAGACTCCCTTTGGCCAATTGACTTTGGGAGCTTGCTCACCATGGCGCCACCACAGTCCCCGTGTTGCCCATTGACCACCTTTGGTTTCACATTAAAAATCTTGAGCCACAAGCGTAAGTGTGGAGGGACACGGAGGAAGGCTTCACACACGACGATAAACGTCGAGATGTGAAGGAATAAATTTGGGGCCAGATCGTGAAAATCCAGCCCATAGAACATGAGAGCCCTTACAAAGGGGTGCAGGGCAAATCCGAGTCCATGGAGGAAGTGGGGGATAAACACCACCCTCTCACCGGGCTCCGGAGTGGGGATGACCTGCGCCGGATCAGGAAGCATGTGCTTGATTTTTGCGGTCAAATACCGCGCTTCCCGCAGCTCCTTGATGTTTTCCTCCATGACGGAGGAGGACACCCACTTGCCTTGAGAGCCGGCCATGGTCGGAGGAGTTATCAAGGAGAGAAAAGCTTGGAGTTTTGGGCGTTGGAGCTCGGGGACGGAGAGGCAGAGAGAATGAGGCATGGGGTGGAAGAGATGGGTTCTATCCACTTATATGGATTGCGAATATCAAGAGTCCCCCCCTCGAGCCTTAAAACTCGCCTGTTCCCAAGGGATCACGCAAACCGCGCGGTTAGGTTGCCAAAACTCGTATTGATGAGAATCATGTAATAAGGGGGCACGATCTCTGCTTTGACAAGACGTGTCGCCGGAGGTTGTGTCTCGAAACGCGAAACGGGAGGCTAAAAATGGTTTGAAATAATAAAATGACCGGACATAACGTCTCACCAGTAAAATCTTTAGAGGACAGAACTTATCCGTATTTTGCCCTTGTGATTCGCAGGTATGATTGTTGTACAAGGTCGGATACAATACTGACGATCAATTACTTTTAAGAATTTGGAGGAGGAACCCGCCTTGCAATGCTGAAGACAATCTGTGTGCCGGACACATCATCATTGAAGACTAGTTCAGGGGCTACTGAGGGAGTCCAGGATTATGGGGTCCTCGGGCGTCCAGGCTGCGTGATGTGGGCCGGACAGATGGTCCATGAAGATACAAGATAGAAGGCCTTCCCTCGTGTCCGGATGGGACTCTCCTTGGCGTGGAAGGTAAGCTTAGCATGCGGATATGAAGATTCCTTTCTCTATAAACTGACTCTGTACAAACCCTAGCCCCCTCCGATGTCTATATAAACTGGAGGGTTTAGTCCGTATGGGCAATCATAATCATATAGGCTAGACATCTAGGGTTTAGCCATTATGATCTCGTGGTAGATCAACTCTTGTAACCTCTATACTCATCAAAGTCAATCAAGCAGGAAATAGGGTATTACCTCCATCAAGAGGGCCCGAACCTGGGTAAACATCATGTCCCCTGTCTCCTGTTACCATCGATCCTTAGACACACAGCTCGGGACCCCCTACCCGAGATCTGTCGGTTTTGACACCGACAGTGATATACATTGTTGTATGAGATGATCATGTTTTGTAATATTGACAACCGGCAGGAGCCTTAGGGTTGTCTCTTAATTATTGTATGAAATGTAAGAGCCATGTAATTGCTTTACTTTATCGCTATGCATTAGCAATAGTTGGCGAGATGACCCCGATGCAACGATGGAGACCAAGATGTCGAGCCAGTGACGATGGAGATCATGGCGTTGCTTTGGAGATGGAGATCAAAAGCACAAGATGATGATGGCCATATCATGCCACATATTTTGATTGCATGTGAAGTTTATCCTTTATGCATCTTATTTTACTTAGAACAGTGGTAGCATTATAAGATGATCCCTTCACTTAATTTCAAGATAAAAGCGTTCTCCCTGAGTATGCACCATTGCCAAAGTTCATAGTTTTGAAGCACCTCGTGATGATCGGGTGTGATAGACTCTACGTTCACATACAACAGGTGTAAGACAGTTTTGCACATGCAGAATACTTGGGTTAAACTTGACGAGCCTAGCATGTGCAGACATGGTCTCGGAACATTGGAGATCAAAAGGTCGAACATGAGTCATATAGTAGATATGATAAACATAGAGATGTTCACCGTTGATGACTACCCCATCTCACGTGATGATCAGACATGGGTTAGTTGATTTGGATCATGTATCACTTAGATAACCTCAGGGATGTTTATTTAAGTGGGAGTTCGTTAGTAATTTGATTAAGCGAACTTAATTTATCATGAACTTAGTCTTAATAGTTTTGCATATCTATGTTGTAGATCAATGGCCCGTACTACCGTTCCCTTGAATTTTTGATACGTTCCTTAATGGATGCCAAAATTGTATTCCTTAATGGATTTCTTAAAGAAGAGTTGTATATGATGCAACCAAAAGGTTTTGTTGATCCTAAAGGTGCTAACAAAGTGTACAAGCTCCATCAATCCATCTATGGACGGGTGCAAGCATCTCGGAGTTGGAATATACGCTTTTATGAGGTGATCAAAGCATATGGTTTTATAAAAACTTATGGTGAAGCCTGTATTTACAAGAAAGTGAGTGGGAGCTCTGTGGCATTTCTGATATTATATGTGGATGACATATTGTTGATTGGAAATGATATAGAATTTATGGATAGCGTAAAAGGATATTGAATATGAATTTTCCAATGAAAGACCTCGGTGAAGCTGCTTATGTATTGGGCATCAATATCTATCGGGATAGATCGAGACGCTTAATAGGACTTTCACAAAGCACATACCTTGAATAAGTTCTGAAGAAGTTCAAAATGGACCAGTCAAAGAAAGGATTCTTTCATGTATTGCAACGTGTGAAGTTGAGTAAGACTCAAAGCCTGACCACGGCAGAAGATAGAGAGAGAATGAAAGTCATTCCCTATGCCTCAACCATAGGTTCTATAAAGTATGCCATGTTGTGTACCAAACCTGTTGTGTGCCTTGCCATGAGTTTGGCAAAGGGGGTACAATAGTGATCCAGGAGTGGATCACTGGACAGTGGTCAAAATTATCCTTAGTTACCTAAGAGGACTAAGGAAATGTTTCTCGGTTATGGAGGTGATAAAGAGTCCATCGTGAAGGGTTACGTAGATGCAAGCTTTGACACTGATCTAGATGACTTTGAGTCTCAATCTGGATACGTATTGAAAGTGGGAGCAATTATCTATAGTAGCTCCACGCAAAGCATTGAAGACATAGAAATTTGCAAAATACATATAGATCTGAATATGGCAGACCCATTGACTAAACCTCTCTCACAAGCAAAACATGATCACACCTTAGAACTCATTGGGTGTTAATCACATGGTGGTGTGAACTAGATTATTGACTCTAGTAAACTCTTAGGGTGTTAATCACATGGCGATGTGAACTATGGGTGTTAATCACATGGCGATGTCAACTAGATTATTGACTCTAGTGCAAGTGGGAGACTGATGGAAATATGCCCTAGAGGCAATAATAAAGTTGTTGTTATTATATTTCCTTATTCATGATAAAGGTTTATTATTCATGCTAGAATCGTATTGATCAAAAACTTAAATACATGTGTGGATACATAAACAAATATTGTGTCCCTAGTAAGCCTCTACTAGACTAGCTCGTTGATCAAACATGGTTAAGGTTTCCTAACCATAGACATGTGTTGATAATGGGATCACATCATTAGGAGAATGATGTGATGGACAAGACCCATCTGTTAGCTTAGCATATGATCGTTCGGTTTATTGTTATTGCTTTCTTAATATCAAATACATATTCCTTCGACTATGAGAACATGCAACTCCCGGATACCGGAGGAATACCATGTGTGCTATCAAACGTCACAACATAACTGGGCGATCATAAAGATGCTCTACAGGTATCCCCGAAGGTGTCTGTTGAGTTGGCATGGATCGAGATTAGGATTTGTCACTCCGTGTACCGGAGAGGTATCTCTGGGCCCTCTCGGTAATACACATCACAATAAGCTAGCAAGCAAAGTGACTAAGGAGTTAGTTATGATATGGTGTATTACGGAATGAGTAAAGAGACTTGTCGGTAACGAGATTGAACTAGGTATGAAGATACTGACGATTGAATCTCGGGCAAGTAGCATACCGACAAACAAAGGAAATTATGTATGTTGTCATAAAGGTTTGACAAATAAAGATCTTCGAAGAATATGTAGGAACCAACATGGGCATTTAGGTCCTGCTATATGTTATTGACCGGAGAAGTGTCTCGACCATGTTTACATCATTCTCGAACCCGTAGGGTCCGCACGCTTAACGTTTGTTGACGATATAGTATTATATGAGTTATCTATGTTGGCGACCAAATGTTGTTTGGAGTCCCGACTAAGATCACAGACATGACGAGGAGCTCCGGAATGGTCCGAAGGTAAAGATTGATATATGGGAAAATAGTGTTTGGCTTTCGGAAGGGTTCCGAAATTCACCTAAAGGGGTTTCAGATGTTTCTCGAAATGTTTGGGTACGAGAACACTTTATTTGGGCCAAGGGGTAAATCCCACGAGGCTTTTGGAGAGTGCAAAAGGAAGTTTTGCGGAGGCCAGGGGCCAGACGCCAGGAACCCTGGCGTCTAGTCCTAGAGTCCGAGGACTCTTGCCTTTCGGGTAAAACCGACTTTCAGGAGGCTTTTACTCCATGTTTTAACCCCAGGGCTCGACATATAAATAGAGGGGTAGGGCTAGCATCCAAGACACATCAAGATTCACCAAGCTGTGTGCCGGCAACCCCGTCCCCTCTAGTTTATCCTCCGTCATAGTTTCCATTGTGCTTGGCAAAGCCCTGCGGAGATTGTTCTTCGCCACCATCGTCACCATGTCGTCGTTCTGCCGAAACTCATCTACTACTTCGCCTCTCTTGTTGGACCGAGAAAGTGAGGACGTCATCGAGCTGAACGTGTGCTGAACGCGGAGGTGTCGTACATTCGGTACTTGATCGGGACTGGTCGTGAAGGTGTACGACTACATCAATCGTGCTGATAAACGCTTCCGCTTAGCGATCTTCAAGGGTATGAAGATGCTCTCCCCCTCTCGTAGCTATGCATCTCCATGGATAGATCTTGCGTGTGCGTAGCGATCTTCAAGGGTATGAAGATGCTCTCCCCATCTCGTAGCTATGCATCTCCATGGATAGATCTTGCGTGTGCGTAGAATTTTTTTTGTTTTCCATGCAACGTTCCCCAACAGAGGTCGCTAGATTGGGAGGCGCTGGGCTTCCATTGGTGTTGCGCGAAGGGGGACGAGGCTTGGGCACTCTAGTGAGTGTGTCTGTGCGGGAGTGTCGGCGTGAGGGGATCGAGAGAGGGTGGAGATGGGATCGGGGCTAGGTTAAGAAAGGGTGCGGCTGGGCCTAGCTGGACCTAGTGGCTGCCTAGGGTGGCTACGGCTTAGGTGCAAAGGGGCAGCTATGCTAGCCCTTTCTTTTCTCTTCTTTCATTTACGGAAAAAATAGAAAGAAAGAGAAATAGAGAAAAGAAAAGGAATTGGGCATGGGGTTTATTTCCTTGGTTTCACATAAATGAGCTTGACCCAAGAAAATAGAAGTGGGCATGTGTATGAAGTTTGAATTCAAACTCATTTGAATTAAATTCAAATGGGTTTGAATAAGAAGTGGGTGTTTGGAAGGTCCCAAAAATGTTCAGATTTTTTGTGGGACTTCGAGGAATGGAGAAATATTATTGACAAGGTTTGGAGGTCAAACTTGAAGTAGAAAAATATAGGGGATTATTTGCAAGTGTGTTCAAGGGTGATTCCATGGAATATTTTATGATAACCCTCTAATGATATTGGGAGACTTTTTATATGTTGTAAAGAGAAATCACCATGTGCATCTCCCTCGATTTAAATGGATTGAAGATCCATACAATTTATTTATTTGAATTTTAGTTGGGTTGCAAAATTAATGGCATGATGACGTGATGCAATGCAAAATAAAAAAACAAACAATATAATAGCAATCATGGAAAGAATCGGTCTCGGGCTGTCACAATTCTCCCCCACTTACAAGAGATCTCGCCCCAAGATCTAGGAATGAAAACGGAGAGAAGAGGTAAACAAAGTTGCTTCTGTGACAAACGAGTGAAACCATAAACCTTGAGAGGTTGAGCAACTTGAAAGGAGGGTACATAACAAGGACAAACGAAGTTGAAAATTCTCCTGTATGGAACAAAAATAAGGAACAACAATGATGCGGAGCATCCTACAGTGATCCCCATGGAACCTCCGTCTCCCCAAGTTCCAAGTGGACCGATGAGACGAGCATGTGCAAGAGCTCTCGAGACCTAGGTCACATCTCTAGTTATTGACATCCCGTATGACCCACATGAGACATGGCTAATACCTCAATCCGGATTGCTATGTGTGCTTAGGTACCAAGAAGACTCTCTCGGAGATACTCGGAATCACAGACAAGCCCCAAGTATAAGGATGAAGGAGCACAATGAGAGGAACCACTCCAACAGCCTAGTAGCCGAAGGAGCTACATGGCCGGGACATCCGGCTGAACCCTACAACACCGAAGCCAGAGCCAGCCCGGACACAGGACCCAAACATCCGGCTCGTCCCAAAGGCCCGGACATCCGACCCCTGTCTACGCACAGTGAACGGCCCAAAGGCCCATGTACCCATCCAACTCATCCCAACTTGTACTAGCACTGTATATAGACTACCCCCTCACCCATCTAGGGTTAGCAAAGGTTAGAGATCATTTGAGATAGAGCTTTGCTCATCCACTTACCCCTACTCCCATGGAGTTCAAGACCTCCATGTGAGAAGATCCCCCAAGTGGATTCAAGACCTCTTCATGGGAAGATCCTCGTAGGATTCAAGACCTCTCTCCTTCAAGGATTGGGATGAACTAGCTACCCATTGTATCCTCTTGTGTTGACTTTGGATCTTGTATCTCCCCTAGCTGTATGTGGATTTAGCACATGCTTGACTTGGATCTTGTTGTTTGAGTGTTTTTCCCTCATCTTCTTGTGTTCATCGCGGGATCCCCTCCATTTCATGAAAGATCAGCCCAACTCCACATCATCTTGGTATCATGACCCAGGTTTATCATGATTTTGGGGCCCCCACCATCATTTTTCTAGCCAAATTTTGCTTTGTTTTGTCCCAATTTCGAAAATCACCACAAATAGCCATACCAAAAAAATTGTGATATGTTGGTTGCATGATGTTTTGTTGGTTTTGATCCATGGATTTTGCTGTGTTTTGAGTGCATCTAGCCTTCCTACACCTTTTCCCCAATTTCCATCCACGAAATTCGTGTAATTTTGCTCGAATTTTTCTTTTCCACGAGTTCATCCATGGATCAGAGACCCCAGACGCCTAGCCTGTGTCCCCGGACATCCGGCCCGACGCCCGGACATCCGGCGCCTGGCAGCCATGACCGCCTCCACCACCACCATTTTCACAAAAAAAATTGCCAATTTTGACTGGGTTTCCACCAACTCTTCCGCAAACCACCACCGCTTTCCGCCAGCACCATCGTGTTTCCACTTCCGTTGCAAATTTTGACACGTTTTACCATCTGAGAACTTGAGTTGCGATTTCTATTTCCTAACGTGTTTCGGCTACTTAGGGAAGGTAACCTCGACAACATCACTTTTGCCACGAATTCGTCATCGGCAACGACCACTTCACCATTTTTACACCCCAACCGTAAGCAAGGACAGTAACCTCGACAACATCACTTGTACATCTCCTTTGCCATTGCATTGTTAAACTCGATCCCATTTTGCGTCACTTCCCTATCGAGACTAGCCATTTGAGTATTGCGGGCAACGCTACTTGTGCACATTAGTGATACTTGTTCTGCATAGCTATCATAGCATGCATATATCTTCGTATCATCTCTTGTGTCATACATTTTTCCCACATATACGCGAGTGCTATCCTGGTTTGATCATTTCGCATAACTCGAAATAACAAAAAAAACTTTTAAGCAAAGAGAAAACAAAGAGCTTGTAAGCAGTAGCCATAGCATCGCCACGTTGCATATCAAATTGCCATATTCGATCATCTTGGATCATTGTGAGAGAATCACCGGGAATCATACATAAATACCATACTTGGGATAGAAGTCGTTGCGTTTTGTTTCTCATAGGTTGTGCACAAGTGTCGTATCTTGCCTATTGAGCAATCGTGCTAGCGTCTCTCTAGCATTGTGCAACACGAGCGTTTTCCATGGATTCCACATTTTGAGCTCATTTCTTGGTTCCATGATCCCATTTATCCGTGTGTGTGTTTCCGTGTGCCAAATATTGCTATTGGTCTACGTGTTTCGCTTGCAAATTTGTGAATCTCTTTCAACATTATTGAATCTTGCTAATAATTGCATAAATTTTGTGCCCCCATCCTCGCCAAGCTACTCCAAAATCTTTAATTGTGTAGGTGTGAGATTGACAAGATCTGGTACCAATTGTGCTAATTCCATAATACCATATTGAGTGATCATTGATCCATCTTCAACATCGGATAAGGTACATTTGGTCTAGTTCTTTCCTTTCTTCCACTCACATATTTGCTTGAGATGATGGATAGACCAAGCATTTCTACCAACCCGCTATTCAACGAGCAAGAAGAGGAGCTGAACAACTATGTCACCAAGAATCAACTATTCAGCGCACATAGAGCTTTCCATCAAGAGAATGAAGCTTTGGGCGACCGCATCGACCAACTCGCCACCGAATTGCGACAATCTGAATGACGGACATAGGACTACCTTGATGACAAGTTATCGTCAAAAATGGAAGACTTCCATTCCTTGATGTTCAACCGCTCTTCTACAACATTGTCATCATCAAGACTGCGCCACTCGATCCGACACTCTTCGAACACTTCTTCGGATACAAGTCTTCCTCGAGCTTGTGCATCGTCGTCGAGACCATGAAGATCATCAAGATCCACAAAACCCATTTCATGGCAATGGTTTACAAGACCGCTTGAGGAACATGGGCGACATCATCGCCAAGCAAATGATCCCATGGAACAAGAGCAAGCTCAACGACGCCAACAACAACAAGAAGAAAACCAAGATGGTGACGCTCTTCGACAAGAGCAACAACGCCATGAGGAACAAGCCCTTGAAGCCCAACGTGCTCTATGTGAACTAACCCACACTGTCAATGAGCGCAATTGCCATGTGAAAGGGCATTTCCCTACTTTATGTTTTGGATGATGATGACAACCCTTTGTGGTCTAATCGTGTGCTATATGTTTCAGGTTCTCGATGCTTATGCCTTCATCGGATTGCTATTCTCTCTTATAGGAAAAGATCGAAGATGGTGTCCCCTATGCTTTTTATCTCTTTGGTCGTAGGGAACCCGTACTATCAAGAGGGAATCCTCATTAGAAAGAACTGGGGGAATCTTTTCACGTACACCTTCATCACCCCTCCTTTGTCTTTCTCAGGTGTGAGAGAGAGAGAGTTTTCCTTGTCTCTTCCCTTATCTATTTCTGCTCACTGTTTCTGCCCAGTGGTTGTACCGCTCTCTGGAGCGGTTGTTGTCGGGGAACGTTGCAGAAAACAAAAATTTTCCTACTCGTTACACCAAGATCCATCTAGGAGTTCATCTAGCAACGAGTCATCGGATGCATCTACATACCTTTGTAGATCGCGCACGGAAGCGTTCAAAGAACGGTGATGATGTAGTCGAACATGACGTGATCCAAATCACCGATGACCAAGCGCCGAACGGACGGCACCTCCGTGTTCAACACACGTACGGGACAGGAGACGTCTCCTCCTTCTTGATCCAGCAAGGGGAAAGGAGAGGTTGACGAAGATCCAGCAGCACGACGGCGTGGTGGTGGATGCAGGGCGTCACAGTAGCAGGGCTTCGCCTATACTATGAGGGAGAGATGTAACGGGGAGAGAGGGAGGCGCCAGGGGCTGGGGTGTGAAGTCCCTCCTCTCCCCACTATATATAGGGGTGCTAGGGGGGGGCGCCGGCCCTAGTAGATGGAATCTACTAGGGGGGCGGCGGCCTAGGGTGGGGGGCTTGCCCCCCAAGCAAGGGGGCGCCCCCTTTAGGGTTTCCCCTCAACCCTAGCCGCATGGGCCCTAGGGGGGTTGGCGCCCCAGCCCACTATGGGCTGGGTTCCCTCCCACTTCAGCCCATGGGGCCCTCCGGGATAGGTGGCCCCACCCGGTGGACCCCCGGGACCCTTCCGGTGGTCCCGGTACAATACCGGCGACCCCGAAACTTGTCCCGATGGCCGAAACAGCACTTCCTATATATAATTCTTTACCTCCGGACCATTCCGGGACTCCTCGTGACGTCCGGGATCTCATCCGGGACTCCGAACAACATTCGGGTTACTGCATATACATATCTTCACAACCCTAGCGTCACCGAACCTTAAGTGTGTAGACCCTACGGGTTCGGGAGACAAGCAGACATGACCGAGACGACTCTCCGGTCAATAACCAACAGCGGGATCTGGATACCCATGTTGGCTCCCACATGCTCCACGATGATCTCATCGGATGAACCACGATGTCGAGGATTCAATCAACCCCGTATGCAATTCCCTTTGTCAATCGATATGTTACTTGCCCGAGATTCGATCGTCGGTATCCCAATACCTTGTTCAATCTCGTTACCGGCAAGTCACTTTACTCGTACCGTAATGCATGATCCCGTGACCAGACACTTGGTCACTTTGAGCTCATTATGATGATGCATTACCGAGTGGGCCCAGCGATACCTCTCCGTCATACGGAGTGACAAATCCCAGTCTTGATCCATGTCAACCCAACAGACACTTTCGGAGATACCCGTAGTCTACCTTTATAGTCACCCAGTTACGTTGTGACGTTTGGTATACCCAAAGCATTCTTACGGTATCCAGGAGTTACACGATCTCATGGTCTAAGGAAAAAATACTTGACATTGGAAAAACTCTAGCAAACGAACTATACGATCTCATGCTATGTTTAGGATTGGGTCTTGTCCATCACATCATTCTCCTAATGATGTGATCTCGTTATCAATGACATCCAATGTCCATAGTCAGGAAACCATGACTATCTGTTGATCAACGAGGTAGTCAACTAGAGGCTTACTAGGGACATGTTGGTGTCTGTTATTCACACATGTATTACGATTTCCGGATAACACAATTATAGCATGAATAAAGACAATTATCATGAACAAGGAAATATAATAATAATGCTTTTATTATTGCCTCTAGGGCATATTTCCAATAGTTGTACCGCTGGGTCTTGCCGCTCATCAGCTTTGCTCGAGCGGTTGTACCACTGCCTCCAGGCGGTGGTACCGCCACCATGCTCTGCAAAAGCTAGGATGGTGGTTCCGGCCATGCACCGCTCAAGTACCGCTCGCGCTTCTGGTTTGATGCGGTTCTTGGGAGGTAGTGGCCCGGTTGGTCCGGTCGTTCCTCGATGACCGGTACCACCGGTGGTCCGAGCGATTCTTCCGCTCGGAACTTAGCCGCTCAAGAGCTCAAGGCCATGCGGTTGTTCCGGCCAGGCACCGCCCAAGTACCGGTCAAGCTTCTGTTTTGATGCGGTGGTTGTGCGGTGGCTAGGCGGTTAGTCTGGTTATTTTTCTTAGCCGGTACTACCACCTGCAGGTCTGGTTGTACCGCTTGGTAGGGTTCTGCAGATACACCGTGAGTCCCGGTTGTACCGGGACGAGGACCGGTTGTACCGCTGCAGTGCAAAAAACACAGTAACGGCTGGAATTTAGGGTTGCTATATAAGGGAGCTTCTCCCACCTACCACTACCACCTTTGACCTCTCTCACTCCACCATTAATGCACTTCAAGATCTCTTGCCCGATCTCTCTCTCTAGCCACTCAAACTTGTTGATTTGCTAGGGATTGAAGGAGGAGACCTAGATCTACACTTCCACCAAAGGATATTTGCTTCCCCCATACTCTCTTGTGTGGATTTTGTTACTCTTGGGTGTTTGAGCACCCTAGACGGTTGAGGTCACCTCGGAGCCATATTCCATTGTGGTGAAGCTTCGTGGTTTTGTTGGGAGCCTCCAATTAAGTTGTGGAGAGAGCCCCAACCTTGTTTGTAAAGGTTCGGTCACCGCCTTCAAGGGCACCAATAGTGGAATCACGGCATCTCGCATTGTGTGAGGGCGTGAGGAGAATACGGTGGCCCTAGTGGCTTCTTGGGGAGCATTGTGCCTCCACACCGCTCCAACGGAGACGTACTTCCTCTCAAAGGGAAGGAACTTCGGCAACACATCCTCGTCTCCACCGTCTCCACTCTTGGTTATCTCGTGCCTTTATTTGAGCAAGCTTATTTGTTTCATATCTCTTGCTTGCTTGTGTTCCTATCCTTGTTGCATCATATAGGTTGCTCACCTAGTTGCATATCTAGACAACCTACTTTGATGCAAAGTTTAAATTGTTAAAGAAAAGCTAAAAATTGTTAGTTGCCTATTCACCCCCCCCCCCCTCTAGTCAACCATATTGATCCTTTCACCATGTGCGTGAGCAAGAAGAGGTACTCCAACGAGAGCGACAAGAAGAAGTCACACGCATCGAGGAGCGCCAAGAAATGAGGAACCATGCAAGAATTCCACAACCTAAACGTCAAGCTAATCAAGCGGAGCACGAGGAGCAAGCAGTTGAAGACCCTCAACCGCGGCAATAGCGTCATCGCCATTGATCCAAACACAACAAAGAGCAACGCTACGGCAAGCTCAATTTCAACATGCCTAAGTTCTCCGGAATGAACGATCCCAAAGACTACCTCTCATGGGCACTGAAGGTCGACTAGATATTCCGTCTTCACAATTGGGTGACAAAGGTCCAAATCCAACAAAGGAGGATACATGATAGCTTGTTCATCCCATTCTGTGAGAAAAGAGGTGTTGAATCCACTAGGGGATTCCCACAAGGGGGTCTTGAATCCACTTGGGGGATCTTCTCCTAGGAGGTCTTGGTCTCCAATGGAGTAGGGGTCCAAGTTGATGAACAAGGCTCTATCTCCAAAATGAGCTATCACAATGCTAACCCTAATTTGTGGACGGAGTTGGAGTATATATAGTCTAGGGGGCGAAGGGGTACATGGGCCTCGGCCCAAGTCACACACGTAGGTGGAGTCTGGATGATCCAGATGGTGGTCTGGATGATCCGAGCTTTGGGAGTCCGGATGATCCGGGCGACCGTCCGGAGGCATCGTGTTGTAGGGAGTCCGGATATTCGGGTCGGCGTCCGGACGTCTGGGCTGGTCCAGATGATCTGGGGTTCGGATATCCAGCTTTGCTTGGAGGCTTGCTATAGTCTTCGGGATCAGTGTCTGGATCATCCGGACCAGGGGCCGAATCGTCTGGGCGTCGTCCTTATCATCCGGGCGCCAGTTCAGATCATTCGGGCAAGCTCTGTCTTGCTCCGTTTCTTCTCCGTCTTCGCGTATGACTTTCTCCCTCGATCGTACTTGCTCCTTAGCTTCTCCATGGCTAAGTCCTTGGTACCTGAGTATGCAAAGTGTCTCCTCTTGAGGTAGTATCCATGCCTCATGTGTTTCAAAGAGGAATTGCGAGAGGAGAGATGTCGCCTCGGTCTCGAGAGCTCTTGCACGTGCACGTGTCATAGGTCCACTTGCCACTTGGTGAGACGACGGTAGGTCCATGGGGATGGCCCTGGGATGCTCCGCATCAAAGTCCATTGAAGAATACTATAAAGAAATGGAGATTGTAATGATATGAGCCAATGTCATGAAGATGAGGAGCAAACGATGGCACGTTTCTTGAATGGACTAAACCATCCCATCAAGAAAATCATGGGTTTCCAACTGTACAAAAAGCTCCTCAAGTTAGTGTACCAGGCTACCAAGGCGGGGCGACAAGTGCAAGATGACCTCAAGTACGCCAAGTATTCTTCTGAAACCTATGGTTCATACACTCAAGCTTCAACGACTACGATGCCTTCTACCTTGACTAAAGCTTCTCCAAGCAATGATGAAAAGTCTAGTTACAAGAAACCTTCTACACCTTCGAGTCATCATTCTACTACAAGCAACTATAAGCCAAGAGCTTCATCATCAACTACTCCAAATGATGAGACCGTCAAGGCGAGTTCCATCAAGTGCTTCACATGCCAAGGCCGAGGCCACAAGACATTTGAGTGACCAACTCGGCGCACCATGATCGCCAACGACGACGGCACCTACGACTGTATGAGTGAAGAAAAAATGGAAGTGCTTGAGCACATTGCCATGCACCGTCAAGTAAATGAGGTCGAAGACGCTCAAGTCTTTTGTGATAATGATTCGAGCCCTGCTCTAGTTGTCACCAGGGTCTTGACACTCCAACAGCAACAAGATGAAGATCAGCGTATCATATCTTCCGTACCAAAGCGGGCATCAATGGACGCTCCGTCAAGGTCATCATCGACATCGAAAGTTGCCACAACTTGGCAAGCGAAAAGCTATGTACCAAGCTACAATTGGTCAAGAAGAAGCACCCTCACCCATACAAGGTCCAATGGCTTAGCGACTCGAGCACCATTCAAGTGGAGCACACCATTCATGTGTCCTTCAAGATTGGCGCGTGCATAGACACATTGGAGTGTGATGTGGTTCCCATGTCTGTATGCCACCTTCTCCTAGGAAGACCTTGTGATTAGGACATCAATACCATTGTTACACCCACAGCCCCTGCTTCTATACATACTGGACCAATTACTAGAGCTCGCGCACGCCAATTGAATTACCAGGTACTTTCGTTTCTTGGTAACGATTCTAATGTTCATGAGAATATGATGCTGCCTAAATTTGATACATTTGTTTTGCTTACAAATGAAGGGCCAAGCTTGGACAAGAAAGATGAACCTTGGAGCAAGTTCAAGCATGGAGATGATGGCATGCGCAAGGGGAACAAGAACGGAGTTACAAGTGATGATTCCAGGACTTTGAAGCCACCATAATGAGTGCATGAAGCTTTGGACGAAATATACAAGATGCCACTACATAAATTTCATCCAGAGGCTATTCTAGGTGTTGTGTCACCTTATTATTGTGCCAGGCCCATATAATTTCGAAATACCTGATTATAGGTTGTTTTTAGAGTCTGTATGTGTGGGAAACAAGAGTTAGGGTTGGTTTCGGACCCCTCCTCCAAGGGCCACGAAATTTCCCCCTCTTCCTCCATATATACAGCCCTTAGGGCATTGTTTAGACTTTGGGTTTTGTTTAGATTAAAAAAGTTCGCCATAGCTGCAACTTCGCGTACTTCGTTTATGTTCAACGACCAGACCAGGACGTCACAGAACCCCACCTTTATATGCTCTTGTTCCATGCTCTTGAGTGGGCCTATTCTAATCATGAATCTTTGAAACATATTAAAAGTCAAGCCAAAATGAATCGTAGACATGCTAAATTGGTTGAATTCATAGACTTTTCCTTATGTTATTAAACACAAGAAGGGTAAAGAAAATGTTATAGCTGATGCATTGTCTCGTCGCTATACTATGCTTTCACAACTTGACTTTAAAATATTTGGTTTGGAGACCATCAAAGATCAATATGTGCATGATGCTGATTTTAGAGATGTAATGCAGAATTGTAAAGAAGGAAGAACATGGAACAAGTTCGTCATTAATGATGGATTTGTGTTCTATGCTAACAAGCTATGCATTCCAGATAGCTCCATTCATCTTTTGTTGTTGCGGGAGGCGCATGGAGGAGGATTAATGGGACATTTTGGCATGAAGAAAATGGAGGATATACTTGCTACACATTTCTTTTGGCCAAAGATGAGACGGGATGTTGAGCGCTTTGTTGCTCGCTGCACTACATGTCAAAAAGCTAAGTCACGACTCAATCCTCATGGTTTATATATGTGTAACGCCCTCGATGTGGCTATATCTCCCACGTGTCGAAGCACGACTTAGAGGCATAACCGCATTGAAAGCAATGTCGCAAGTGAGGTAATCTTCACAACAAGCCATGTAATACATTAAGGGAAAAGGATACATAGTTGGCTTACAATCGCCACTTCACACAATTACATGAATAAAGCATTACATCAACCAGATACAATCAAGTTCCGACTACGGAACCAAAATAAAATAAGACTACCCCAAATGCTACACAGATCCCCGATCGACCCCAACTGGGCTCCACTACTGATCAACTAGAACGAAACAACACAAAGGATAAGATCTTCATCGAGCTCCTCCTTGAGCTTGGTTGCGTCACATGCTCGATAACATCGGCACCTGCAAACTGGTTTTGGAAGTATCTATGAGTCACGGGGACTCAGCAATCTCACACCCTTGTGATCAAGACTATTTAAGCTTATAGGAAGGGTAAAAGGTATGAGGTGGAGCTGCAGCAAGCGACTAACATATATGGTGGCTAACATACGCAAAAGAGAGCGAGAAGAGAAGGCAAAGCACGTTCGAGAAATATATGATCAAGAAGTGATCCTAGAACAACCTACGTCAAGCATAACTCCAACACCGTGTTCACTTCCCGGACACCGCCGGAAAGAGACCATCACGGTTACACACGCGGTTGATGCATTTCAATTAAGATCAACTTCAGGTTTTCTACAACCAGACATTAACAAATTCCCATCTGCCCATAACCGCGGGCACGGCTTTCGAAAGTTCAAATCCCTGCAAGGGAGTCCCAACTTAGCCCATCACAAGCTCTCACGGTCAACGAAGGATATTCCTTCTCCCAAGACAATCCGATCAGACTCGGCATCCCGGTTACAAGACATCCTCGACAATGGTAAAACAAGACCAGCAAAGCCACCCAGATGTGCCAACAAATCCCGATAGGAGCTGCACATATCTCGTTCTCAGGGCACACCGGATGAGCTAGACGTCGGGTGGGCCAGCCCAGAGTTGCCCCTGGTAGCTCCGGACATTGCTCAGTTGGACCAACACTTAGAGAAGCACTGGCCCGAGGGAGTTAAATAAAGATGACCCTTGAGCCGGCTGATCCAAGGGAAAGAAAAGGCTAGGTGGCAAATGGTAAAACCAATGTTGGGCCTTGCTGGAGGAGTTTTATTCAAGGCGAACTGTCAAGGGGTTCCCATTATAACCCAACCGTGTAAGGAACGCAAAAATCCGAGAACATAACACCGATATGACGGAAACTAGGGCGGCAAGAGTGGAACAAAACACCAGGCATAAGGCCGAGCCTTCCACCATTTACCAAGTATATAGATGCATTAATTAAATCAGAGATATTGTGATATCCCAACAAAATATCCATGTTCCAACAAGGAACAAGCTCCAATCTTCACCTGCAACTAACAACGTTATAAGAGGGGCTGAGCAAAGCGGTAACATAGCCAAACAATGGTTTGCTAGGACAAGGTGGGTTAGAGGCTTGGCTTAGCAATATGGGAGGCATGATAAGCAAGTGGTAGGTATCGTAGCATAGGCATAGCAATAGAGCGAGCATCTAGCAAGCAAAGATAGAAGTGATTTGAAGGGTATGGTCATCTTGCCTGAAATCCCGCAAGGAAGAAGAACGAGTCCATGAAGAAGACAAACGAACGTAGTCGAACGGGTCCTCACAACGCGACGTTATCGGAACCAACCCGAAGAAGTAACATCGGAAAGAAGCACACAACATAGTAAACAACCAACACACGAACATGGTATGATATGCGGGATGTGGTATGCGGTGCATATGCATGATTTGGAAATGAATGATTGAACCTGGCCTCAACATGGAAATCCAAGAGTGCCACTGGAAAGAGGAGGTGATTTCGGTTGAAATCGATATAAAGATCACCGGAATTGGATGCATGGCATGGAAATGGCAAGCAAAACAAATATGGCACCGGTCTGCGATAAACAGCAAGTAGCCTCCTAAATGCATCAAGATAAATATGCTACTGCACTCAAACATGGCAACAAAATACATGGCAGGGATCCACTCAAGATGCTTGACAAAAGATGCACACTGAGCTACGGCTAATTCACTCGTTAACAGGTTCAAACAAGCATGGCAAAAGTGCAAATGATAACAGGTTTCAGACTTAGTGAAATAAGCAGGATATCAGGAATTTCTCATCACGAAGCAATGTTTAGAGCACGATAACTACAAACTAAAAGAACATATCATGGCAAAGAAAGGCATGGCATGAAGCTACTCAAAGCATATAACAAAAGTCCCTTAGTGACCTTGAGCCAAAAGGGATCAGAAAATACAATTGCAAGCATGTGAACATAGCAAAAACATAAACAGATTCAGACTTAGTGAAAAACCGGAGCATGCAAAACAGATTAACAAGTAGACATGTTTACGAGCTCGATGCACTCACTACGAGGCATTGCATGATAATATAAGCATACACCCAGCAAGAAGACATGGCATATAAACTAGACATGGCAAGAAAAACAATATAGCATGCACGGATCAATAGCAACAACCTTGGCAAAATTGCTAAACATGTTAACAATCTGCCAGGAACATTTTATAGCAAAAGTAGAGCTCGATTGACTCAAGCTAGGGTGCTCCATAAATGAAAACAAATACATGGATGGATAGATCACCACAAAATTAACAAAACATCCTTACCGATCATCCTCAAAATAGGCACGGATCACTAGGAAACAACATGAACATATGGCATAACAACAAAATCAGGACAAGGACTTAGTGAAATTCTAAGTCCCTGAAATCAGTATCAACGATTACGCTACTTTGCATGCTTGTGCTAGTCACCACAAAGATCAAAAAAATACATGGCATACACCTCTGTAAAGATGGCATGGCATATAACAAAACACATGTAGAGCTCAGGGTCATAGCATGCACACGTTAATCATGGCAAAAATGACAAAAGGCCATTTGCTGAAACAGATCTGACATAATCATCACATAGCCCTTTTCCAACAGCATTTCGGGCATCAAGATGAGCTCAAATGAAAATGATGCAATGATATGAAATGATGTACTCGTCGAGACGAACATTCTGATATGCTACACGCACGAATCGGAGCAACGGTTGATGAGTTGTAATATGACGAAGAATGCACAAAAAAACTGGAATCTCAAGACTTAGCCGTTTCCAGAAAAAAACAGATGAGCGCTAAATAGGTAAAACACGCACAGGGCAAGGGGTTTGAGGGTCTCGCTCACCATGGGCTCGGCCCAGTCGAGAAAGAGGCTAGGCAGAGGCGGGCCGGAGCGAAGGGGCCGGACGGGATGCGGTGCCCCACGCGGCCCACGAGGTCAAGGCGCGTTCGTCGTCCTACCGATCCCGCCTGGATCGGGGCAAAGGCGGCGGCACCGGCGAAGCGGGACGAGGCGGCGCGGTGGTGGAACTGGCAGATCCGGTGGGGGCAAGCCGGATCCGGGCAGCGGCGCATGGCGAGGACACGCACGGGGCGACGACCCGCTCGGAGGAGGCCGACGCGGTGGTGCGCGAAGGGCGGCGGGGCCAGGTGAGCGATGGCGGCGAGGTGCAGATCGCCGGCAGTGAGCTGCGTGGTGGCGCGAGGAGGCGGCGAAGGAGAGAGTCGGGCGACGCTCGGGGCAGGGCTCCTGCGGTGCGCGGCGACGGCGAGATGGGCCGGGAGGGCCCGACCCGGGCCGCGGCGGCGCGGTGAAGTGGGCGCGGGCGGCGGCGAATCAGAGGATGCCACATGGCGGCGGATGGCGGAGCGGACGTGTCCGTCGGCGGGATTTGTGTCCGGCGCGCGAGGAGAGGGAGGGGGCTAGGGTTAGACCGCGAAATTTGGAGAGGGGCACATATTTATAGGTAGAGGGAGCTAGGAGAGTCCAAATGAGGTGCGGTTTTCGGCCACGCGATCATGATCGAACAACCGAGATGATGGAAGGGGTTTAGGTGGGTTTTGGGCCAGTTTGGAGGGGTGTTGGGCTGCGACACAAACGAGGCCTTTTTGGTCCCTCGGTTAACCGTTGGAGTATCAAACGAAGTCCAAATGGCACGAAACTTGACAGGCGGTCTACCGGTAGTAAACCAAGGCCACATAACAAGTCTTGGTACAATCCGAAAACGTTTAAGCCCCACACACGAAAAGAGGTAAAAGGGGACACCGGGTGACATAGGAGCGCCGGATAGCAAAACGGACAACGGGGAAAATGCTCGGATGCATGAGAAGAACATGTATGCAAATGAAATGCACATGATGACATGATATGAAATGCATGACACGCAAGAAATGACACGGCAACAACAGCAAAAAACTGGAGGACAACTGGCACATCGGTCTCGGGGCGTTACAATATGCCTTTGCCTGTACCTAGTGTTCCATGGGAGGATATATCTATGGACTTTGTTTTGGGTTTACCTCGAACAAAGAAGGGGAGGGATAGCATATTTGTTGTCGTGGGTAGATTCTCGAAAATGGCACACTTTATACCATGTCATAAAAGCGATGATGCTGCTAATGTTGCTGGTTTGTTCTTTCGTGAAATTATTCGCTTGCATGGTGTGCCAAATACTATTGTTTCAGGTCATGATACTAAATTTCTTAGCCACTTTTGGAGATGTTTATGGGCTAAGTTGGGGACTAAACTACTTTTTAGTACTACATGTCATCCCCAAACTGATGAAAAAACTGAAGTAGTCAATAGAACATTATCTACTATGCTTAGGGCTGTTTTGAAGAATAATAAGAAAATGTGGGAAGAATGCTTGCCTCATATTGAATTTGCTTATAATCGTTCATTGCATTCTACTACTAAGATGTGCCCTTTTCAAATTGTGTATGGTTTCCTACCTCGTGCACCTATTGATTTGTTGCCTTTTCCATCTTCGGAGAAGGTTAATTTTGATGCTAAAGAACGTGCTGAACTGATTTTAAAAATGCATGAGTTAACTAAGGAAAACATTGATCGTATGAATGTTAAATATAAACTTGCTAGAGATAAGGGTAGAAAACATGTTGTGTTTGCACCTGGAGATCTTGTTTGGTTACATTTGCGTAAGGATAGATTTCCTAATTTGCACAAATCAAAGCTAATGCCACGTGCTGATGGTCCTTTTAAGGTGTTAGAGAAAATAAATGATAATGCATATAAACTTGAGTTGCTTGCAGATTTGGGGTTAGTCCCACTTTTAACATTGCAGATTTGAAGCCTTATTTGGGTGAGGAAGGTGAGCTTCCGTCGAGGACGACTTCATTTCCAGAAGGGGAGGATGATGAGGACATCAATACCATTGTTACACCCATAGCCCCTGCTGCTATACGTATTGTACCAATTACTAGAGCTCGCGCACGCCAATTGAATTACCAGGTACTTTCGTTTCTTGGTAACGAATGTAATGTTCACGAGAATATGATGCTGTCTAAATTCGATACATTTGTTTTACTTACAAATGAAGGGCCAAGCTTGGACAAGAAAGATGAACCTTGGAGCAAGTCCAAGCATGGAGATGATGGCATGCGCAAGGGGAACAAGAACGGAGTTACAAGTGATGATTCCAGGACTTTGAAGCCACCATAATGAGTGCATGAAGCCTTGGACGAAATATACAAGATGCCACTACATAAATTTCATCCAGAGGCTATTCTAGGTATTGCGTCACCTTATTATTGTGCCAGGCCCATGTAATTTTGAAATACTTGATTATAGGCTGTTTTTTAGAGTCCGTATGTGTGGGGAAACAAGAGTTAGGGTTGGTTTAGGACCCCTCCTCCAAGGGCCATGAAATTTCCCCCTCTTCCTCCATATATACAGCCCTTAGGGCATCGTTTAGACTTTGGGTTTTGTTTAGATTAGAAGTTCGTCATAGCTGCAACGTCGCGTACTTCTTTGTGTTCAACGACCAGACCAAGATGTCACAGAACCCCACCTTCATTAAGAAAGCTTTCCTCTTATATTCGCAATATCCAGATTGCAATTTTAGTTTCTTGCTTGTTCTTCGTTTGCTTGCAGGAAATAGACCTTCGTGGTCAGGTTGATCGTGCTCCGGTGTGGTCAATAACCCCTCGAAGTTGGTTTAGCGATTGCTTAGGCACGACGTCCTCGCACGATCGTAATCGGATCGTCAAAGTCTACTCCACCAAAAACGATAGCCACCATATCATCGAAAGACGGGACACCTTCGCCTCTATCACCTTGGCAATTCGACCGTGGTGTCATCCAGAACGGATGGACCAATCAATATAGCTTCAAGATGAAGGGCAAGGAGTACGTGCTCCGGCCCATGTCAAGTCAAGTGATCATTGATAAGCAAGCTTCAAACCATCATGGAGAGAATAGTGAGTGAGTGAACCACCCAAAAGAGAGTGAGTGCCACAAGCCAAAATTGAGCGACTCCACGATGAACGATAATAAAAACTTAGTGCTTTTTAGCCACCAAAAGAGACATGAGGGATGTGAGTGAGAGTCCATCGAGTGTTCTTTGCTTTGTACTTGTGTGCAAAGATGAAGCAGTGAGGACTAATACTTCACGACATCTACCTTTGGTGTTGTCTTGTTTATTGCAGGAATTCAAGGACATATTTCCGGATGAGCTACCTCCCGGGCTTCCTCCACTTCGTGGAATCAAAAACCGCATCGACCTCATTCCCGGTGCACCTTCACCGAACAAGGCACCATACCACGTTGACCCCGATGAGACAAAAGAGATCCAACGGCAAGTCCAACATCTCATGGAGAATGGGTATGTATGCGAGAGCGTAAGTCCATGTGTCGTTTCAGTTATTCTTGTGCCTTAAAAAGATGGTAGTTATTGCATGTGTTCCGATTGTCGTCCCATAAATGATATCACCGTTCATTATGGAGACTCCATTCTACACCTTGATGATATGTTAGATGAACTTAGCGGAGCCACCATTTTCTCAAAAATTTACCTTGAAAGTGGCTACTATCAAATTCTCATTCAAGAGGGTGATGAATGTAAAATGGCTTTCAAACCTAAATTTGGCTTATATGAATGGTTAGTCATGCCTATGGGCTTATCGGAAGCACCTAGCACTTTTATGTGTGTGATGCATTAGGTTCTTCGCAAATATATTGGTATATGTGTTGTGATATACTTTGATGGCATACTTGTGTTTAGCGAATCTCTTGAAGATTATGTCATACATCTTAGGGATGTCTTGCAAGTTCTTAGAAACAAGCGACTTTATGCTAACATGGAAAAGCCCACTTTTGGTATTGACAAGCTTATTCTTACGATTTGTTGTTTCCTCTAAGGGTGTTCAAGTTGATGAGTCTAAAATTGAAGATATTAAAACTTGGTCACAACCAACCAATTTGAAATAAGTGCATAGTTTCCTTGGCCTAGCCGGTTTCTATCGCCGATTCATTAAGGACTTTAGCGATGTTGCATCACCATTACATGCATTGAGTAAGAATAATGCACCATTTGTTTCGAGACCTTCCCAAGACACATCATTCCATGAGCTTAAAAGATTGCTTACGCATGTTCCATTGCTTGCATAACCCAACTTTGATAAAAAAAATTGAAGTGCATTGTGACACTACTGGTAATGGCATGGGTGGCGTGTTAATGCAAGAGAAGCGCCCAATCGCATAGTTTAGCAGGAAACTTTCCGGAGCACAACATAATTACCCCATTTATGACAAGAAGTTATATGCCTTAGTGAGACTCTTGCATGTGAGGGAACATTATCTTCGCCCTCGTGAATTTGTCATCCATACGGATCGTGAGATGCTTAAATACCTTAAGGGCCAAACAAAATTGAATAAGTGACATTGCCAAATGGAGTGAGTTCATTGAGTCATTTCCTTATGTGATCAAGTACACCAAAGGTAAGGAAAATGTTGTGACGGACACTCTTTCCCGCAAATGCATGCTTGTAATTCAACTTGAATTGATCTCAAAAAAAATCTCAACTTGAATTGAATGTCATAGGTTTGAGCACATTAAAAACTTGTATGCGCATGATGTTTCATTTGCAACTCCTTATGCTAAGTGCCAAGCAAAACAATTTTGGCAGCGATATTATCTCAAAGATGGCTACCTTATACGGACTAACAAGCTTTGCACACCCAAGTCTTCTCTTCTATGTTGCTTTTGCAAGAAGCTCGTGGTGGAGAATTAATGGGACACTTCAACTGCAACAAGACTTATGCCACGCTCTCGAACAACTACTTGTGGCCCAAGATGCTTCGCGACGTCCGACACTACACCAACCGATGCTCTACATGTCACAAAGCTGAGTCTACCGCTCAATCACATGGTCTCAATATGCCACTTCCCATTCCATATCACCCATGGGAAAGACATTATTATGGATTTTGTGCTTACTTTGCCACGAACTCAAAACGGCAAAGACTCGGTATTTGTTGTTGTGGGCTGTTTCTCTAAGATAGCACACTTTATCCCGTGCAACAAGATTGATGATGTTTCACATGTTGCAAATCTCTTTTATAGGGAAATCCTGAGATTGCATAGAGTGCCCAAAACAATTATGTCAGACCACGACATCAAGTTCCTAAGCTACTTTTGGAAGATACTATGGGCCAAGTTCGGAATCAAGCTACTCTTCTCATCAGCATACCATCCACAAATCAACGGCCAAACAAAGGGCACCAACCGTTATCTACTCTCCTCCGCATGTTAATCAAGAAGAACATCAAGGAGTGGGAGGAAATACTTACCCATCGCCGAGTACGCCTACAATCAAGCAAGACACTCTACTACCAGCAAGTCCCCCTTCGAGGTCGTCTACGGATTCAACTTGTTGTCCCCATTGGACATCCTACCGCTTCCACTACATGAGCACATCAACATGGGCGCGAGTGCACCAGCAAGCTATCTCAAAAAGATGCATGAAGATACAAGACACATCATCGAGCGCCAAATACAACGACTCGCGACCAAGATCAACATCACCAAGCACCCCATGCTATTCAACCCCGGAGATCTTGTGTGGCTACACCTCTAAAAAGACCGCTTCCCCAATGAACGAAGGTCCAAACTACTACCTCCAGCCGATGGACCGTTCAAGGTGGTAGCACTACAACAACAACGCCTACAAGATCGACATACCGCGCGACAAGTATAACATGAGCGACATATTCAATGTCAAGTATCTATCTCCCTTCCATGGTGATGAGGTTTTCGATCCGAGGTCGGATCTTTCCCAATGGGAGGGGTGATCCGAAGCATTCTACGGTTATCCCCATGGACCTGCCTCCGTCTCTCCAAGTGCCAAGTGAACCGATGACACAAGCATATGCAAGAGCTCTCGAGACCAAGGCGACATCTCTCATTAGTGACATTCCATATGACCCACATGAGACATTGCTACTACCTCAATCCGGAATGCTATGTGTGCTTAGGTACCAAGAAGACCCTCTGGAAGATGATCGGAATCATGAACAAGCCCCAAGTACAAGGATGGAGCACAATGAGAGGAACCGCTGCAAATCCTCATCTGCTCCGCTTCTGAATCTAATCAGAAAATATGAAATAGGATACAGTACAACGATTATCCATCTGAAGCCTGTCTGGTTTCACCCCTACATGTCAAACTCCGTTTATAAACCTATAATATGCATAAAGGTGGTCAAGTATATATCATAATGCAATAGGATAAATGATAGGATTCACGTGAACCCGCGTGGAGCCAAAGTCATGGTGATGACCCGGGTGCTCCGCAGGGGGTGTTCTGCTTGTTGGAGATCTTCGGTTAGCCATTTCCACACCCATTGCTTGTCACCTTCATCTCATGGTCTATTTTGCGAGAAACTCCAAATGTATTTTAACTTCAAACGCAGAGTTTGGGATTCCTTAATCAATGATGCCTTGTTTCAAAATAAAACTAAGACAACAACACTTTTTCTTATACCTTTGAGAAATTGGTCATTTCAGTACGATCTCCGAGAGAAAGAGGCTAGATCAAAATCGACATGTTCTCAGGACATACACGAAATCAATATGCCAGACTACCCTTTAAAAAAATGTAAGCCAGACTAAATTGATTCCCACTAATCTGCTTCCCATTTTTGGACTGTTATCAACGTCTCACCTTCACCTTGGTTCAGGTTTGGTCTGATTCAAAAACTGTCTGAAACAGATCTGAGCAGAGATTTCAGGAGCTTCCTCAACATAGGCAGATGGCTTCAAACAAAAAAATCAAGAATTATTTTGGTGAGGAAGACTTTTTTCTTTTTTTGATAACTTTATTTCCTCTTTATTAACTACGCCCTCTGTCCCATAATGTAAGACATACACTGATGTCCAGAAACGTCTTACATTATGAGACGGAGGGAGTAGTAACCAGGTTTACACCTTTGATCAATAGAGGAAGTAGCTCATTAGGCATCTTCAGTCCACTCCTCACAAAACGACGATCCAGCTATTTTGGCTAATTCATGCACAACAACATTAGCTTCTCTCAGACAACTAGTATTCCATGAGCCTAAAGAGTGATAATTTTGAACTTTGACCAAGTAAAATCGTGAGACAATGCTGCATTAATAGTAAAAAATTGCTGGACGGCATAACAAGTGACTACCCAATGCGCCCAACATCAGTCTAGTTCTTGGTTGACGCAGCCTGGGCAAGGTGAGATTGGATTCTATTTGTGAAGTAGGCCTCGAGCCTGCATGATCAAAATGAACAAAAGCAATTAACACAAGAAGCTGGGTGCTGAGATCTAAAAGCTAACGATGTTCTCAAACCCAGCTAGCTGAGGACATTACTGAGTATACCAACTTGAAAGATGCACAGAAAACGAATAAAGCAGGAACAACTATGTAAACGACCATTAGTGTGTGGTTTCAAACTCCGCCAGAAGGAATATTCAGATAACATAAATACCCCTGACAGGCAGGGTGATCACTGGACATGCAGCGACAACTATATTAGTTACTCACCGGGTGGAGCATTTGAAATAGATCGTATCAGGAGAGTTGTAGGTTCTCGCATTAATGAACATTCTCTTTAAGTCGGCTACAAACATCTCTAAGGTCACATAATACTGCTCCGACTCGACTCTTCTGGACATTGTCTTCAAATCTGCAGGCAAGCTTGTGCTCAGCAGCTGATCAACTTAAACTAGCACGATACAGATCTTTCAGATGGTGGATGACACAAGAAAATAGAGCCAATAAATCATTTAAGCTCACCAATAGGATCTTTGATAATATCATAATAATCTGGAACATCACGTGAATCCACCGGCTCTTTGAATGGCCAAGCATCGGCATGATCGACCAAACTCTGCAATACTGGCAATCCTTGTTAAAAATGACAGGCTATTTGATATATCTCTTTAATTTTACACCAGTATGCACTGGCTCTTTCCAGATTTGCCATCTCTTTGCTATTAAATGGGAGTTGACGGTGGTTCGTCCACACACACCTCCCTGTTTCCTTTTATCTTGCTAAAAAAATCTCAAACAAAAATTAACAAGCTAACTTATCACTTCCTAAAAAATCACTCACGAAACCAAGCACAAACAAATGCCACATGCAGAACCCAGAAAAAAAAAAGCAATGGCAAGCAAACCCAGAGTAGTATGAGTATGTCTCCCTCTGATCCTTGTGTCTACTTGGCACTGATCTTGATCATTCAATCATTGTGGTGAGCTCATGGAAACAGACTCGCCCTAATCCCTTCATTAGGATGTCTGCGAGCTGGTCCTTGGTGCCAACAAAATCAGTAGAGATGCTCCCATTCTCCACGCAATCGCGGATGAAACGATACCGGACGTCGATATGCTTGCTCTGCTCATGGAAAACTGGGTTCTTGCTGAGCGCCAGTGCGGACATGTCCATCTTCAGCTTGAAGGTGTCCGCTTTCTCCCCCTTCAGATCACCGAGCAACCGTGCTAGCCAAATGGCTTGGGTTGCCACCGTTGCTGCAGCGACACACTCTGCTTCACAGCAAGATGCAGCCACAACTCGCTACCTGGCTGATTGCCGGCTTATCAGCCTGCCGGCACTCTTCCTCGTGTCAACTCGCTACCTGGCTGATTGCCAGCTTATCAGCCAGTCAGCACTCCTCCTTGTGTCGACGTCGCCGGTGTGGTCATTGTCTGAATATCCAACTAGTTTTGCCTCCTGTGAACCACGTGGGTAGGAGAGACCATAGTCGCTACCTGGCTGATTGCCAGCTTATCAGCCTGTCGGCACCTGGGAGCTTTTGGATCTATCAACGCATGGTAGATCCAAAAGCTCCCAGGTGCCATTCCGCTGCACGGCGTTCATTTCTTCCTTCATGGCTGCACGCCATGCTGCGTCGCGCTCAGCCTCGTCAAAGGAGCTCGGCTCTCCTTCACACACAAGCTAGAGCGTGTCGTCGACAAGCTCAACTGTACAACAAGGGTGCTGCCGATCGCCTTGTCAATGCCCCGATAGCGCAGCAGTGTGTCATCATGAGTTGTGTCCAACCGCTCGTTGTCATCAGGTGGCGGTGACATGAACTCAAGCTGCGTTGCCTGTGGAGATTGGCTTGATGTTGTTGGCAGCGATGCTGGAGATGGCTGTGCAGCAGGAGATGGTGCAGGGACAGGGGAAGGTGCCCCCCCTGCAGCTGCACTTGGTGTGGAAGGAGCAGCTTGCTGGATCTTCATGATGATGAAGTCACTGCACGGCCATCCAATCCCAGCTGGCCTCTTCATCAAAGATGACATCACAAGTGATATATGGACACGCTTGTTCGTATGTGCAGTAGCCCTTGACGCGCTTGTCGTAGCCGATGAAGACCATGGCGGAGCTGCGATCATCGGGCTTGCGAAGCTGAGGGCGTGCGTCCTTGACGTACACCACACACCCAAAGGTGCGCAGGTGCTGGACTGCAGGCTTCCTCCCGTGGCTGTCATGCCAGCCATACTTTTGGACGGGCTCGATTCAGCAGGAAAACCGCAGTTGTGACCGCCTCCCCCCAAAATTTTGCTGGCAACTTCCTTTGTTTCAACAGGGCATGAGCAGTGGCAAGGACAGTCTGATTCCGGCATTCCACATTCTGCTGTGGGGAAAAGGGCAACATGAACTGACGTTGCACACTTTGCTCCTCACAATGGTGTGCAAACTCCAACGAGGTGAATTCGCCGCCACTGTGGTGCGGAAGACATGGAATGGCCGTCCACACTCTGCTTCAGCCACCGCTTGGACTCGCTGAATTGAAGCAACGGTGTGCAGTCATCAACCAGCAGCAGGAAATAGCGACGACCGCCATCGGTTGCAGGGCTGATAGGTGCGGAAGATATGGAATGGCCGTCCACACTCTGCTTCAGCCACCGCTTGGACTCGCTGAATTGAAACAATGGTGCAGTCATCAACCAGCAGCAGGAAATAGCGACGACCGCCATCGGTTGCAGGGCTGATAGGCCCACACACGTTTCCATGGACGAGTTCGAGGCCTCCTTCAGCCCTGAAGTTAGCCTTCTTGGGAAAGGGAGTGTGCCGAAGCTTGCCGGTTAGTGCGGAGCATCCTAGGGTCATTACCATGGCTTTGGCTCCATCACCAAGGGACACACGCATTGCATATACTAAAAGATGAAACTTATCCTTTTTGCGTGTTTACTTGTTCCCTGTGAGGATGGTATACTACTTGACCCTCCTTCGTGCATCTATAGGTTTGAGCAGAGCTTCAGACATGACGAGGACGACTACAAGCAGAAGAGTTCACCTACACCATCCGCGAGGGAAGCTTGGAAGCGGAGACGAAAAAAAGTAGAGGAAGAAGTGTTGCCGATGCTACAGTAGACGGACGTCCGGACAGCAACTCGGACTGTTCGGACGTCCAGCTTGAGGAGACCGCAACATAAGTCTCGTTTTCGGTTATGCCAGGCGTCCACCTTGCTACCCGGACGTCCAACCCCTGGAGCCTGTGCCGAGCAAGTCGCAGGCAAGACGAGCATCAGCCTCCGGACGTCCAGCCAGCTACCCGACCGGTCCAGTCGAAGCCCGAAAATCTGACCATGAACCTCGACGTCCAGCCAGCAGGCATGCAGAATTTGGGAAAAGCCCATTGCACCTATATATACCTCCTCCCCTCCTTCATTTTAGGGTTAGCAAAGCATGTTAGAACTACTTGAGAGAGCTTTGCCCATCTACCCTTCTCTACTAGAGACCAAGGCCTCCATTGGGAGAAGAATCCCAAGGGATTACCAAGACCTCAATCTCACCTAGAGATTTGGGGAACATTTATCTCTCAAGATCTCACTTCTTAGAGATTTGTGAAGAACTACCTAGTTATCATTAGAAGGGGAGCCTTGGCGCAGTGGTCAAGCTGCTGCCTTGTGACCATGAGGTCGCGGGTTCAAGTCCTGGAAACAGCCTTTTGCAGAAATGTAGGGAAAGGCTGCGTACAATAGACCCAAAGTGGTTCGACCCTTCCCCGGACCCTGCGCAAACAGGAGCTACGTGCACTGGGTTGCCCTTTTTTTACCTAGTTATCTTTACTTTCCTTTCTTGTTGTTGAATGCTTGAGATCCACCAGTTTGCCTTGTGATTTGAGTACTTTTGTGTGGATCTTCTCCAACAGAGTGTTTTTCTCTTGTACTTCCCAAATTCCCCTTGTGTTCATGTAATTCCTCAAATCCACCTCCAATTCGTGAAGATCAGGCAAACCTAGGACTTAGTCCTACATCAGTGGTGATGCAGGCATTGCAGAGCTGGCCAATATGCTCAAGCTCCGGCAGCCCACACCATTTTGTTGCGAGACATGCGTCTCAGCGTGTGGAAGGAGATGTGGCCAAACCTATCGTGCCATCGCCAGGCCACGACATCGTGGCGTGCGGCAAGGCACATAGGGTGAGTGATGTTGAAGTGCACCACATATAGTCGGTTGCGTTCACGTGGCACCGAGGCAAGAAGACGCTCTTGCTTGTCCCAGATATGAAGGATTTCTCACTTGATGTGGATGGCAGCGCTGTTTTCGTCTAGCTACCGCAGGCTCACGATGTTGCGGAGCCTGGGAATGTAGTAGACACACGTCAGGACCTTGTGCACGCCTAGCTCACTGGTTTTAAAGCGTCGCTTAAGCGTCAAAGCGCTCCCAGGAGATGAGGCGTCGACCTCGCCTTAGACAGGTCAGTAAAGCGCCCGCTTTAGGTGTTTCGTCCAGATCATCCGCTTAGGCGTCCTTGCTCGCTTTAGGCTAGGCCCGCAGGGTTCAGGCGGAAAACCTGCCTCGTGAAGGAACACACGGGCAGGAAAGATCCCTTGCGCACGAATCTAATCTAAACAAACAGAACGAGAGGGCTCTCTCCTCTCTGGACTTTTCGCGGCGATGGGCGAGAGCAGATCGCCATATCCCCCATCTCCAGAAGGCAGCAGCTTCTCTGGCAGCTCATCCCTCCATCTCCAGCAGGCAGCAGCTTGTTCCTCTCCAACAAGCAGCAAGGGTATGGATCCCCCCTCTTCCTCCTCTCATGCACTTCTAGTTGTGCTGCCTGCTTTGTTATGCAACTCTGCTCAGTGCTCAGTGCTCACTGCCTCTCTTGTATTAGATGAGTAGGATGCTTGTGACTTAGTGGATGGTTAGATTGATTAGAATAATGCATGATGGGCTCTCCGATTGATTAGAATAATGATGCATGGTGGGATGGGTATATATATGGTGGGATGGTGATTAGAATAATGATGCATGGTTAGTGATTAGTTTACTGGCTAATGATGTGCTGCTTTCATGGGACACCTATCAATGCACGCTGATTAGTGAGCAAACAATCATTGCTTGTTTGCTGATGCCATGTTGCACGGCAGCCAAAAAACCCTGCCATGGCTGTAGGCTGTTTGATTGTTTTGGTTGGTTACTTAATATTCTTTTGTGTTTGGTTGTTTGCTGCAGTAGAAGTGTAGCAACATGGCTGCAAATGGAGGGGCTGATGGGGGGATGAGCCCAGCCACGGTTCAATGAAAGATCAAGCACGGAAGCCACTACGGTCAAATGATCCAGGGTGGAAATATGGATATTGGCATGCTCCTCCCCATCAGAAAAGTGTCGTGTGCAATCTTTGTGGCAAGATAACCACTTGATGGAACAAGAGGCACAAGGAGCATCTTGCTGGCTTAAGTGGAGATGTGATTGGTTGTCCTAAGGCTACCACACTAGTCAGGAGAGAGATGGCAGAATATTTGGAGCAGAACAGGAGGATCAAGGGGGTAGATGTAGGAGGTTGAGGAGGTGAATGCAGATGGAACAATGTCCCCAATACCAGGCCAAGCTCAGGGACAGCAGCCAAGAACAAGAGAGCATTTGTTGCCAACATGCAAGGAAGAGGCAAGAAGTCTACCGCTGCTTCCACCAATAGTTTAAAACCAATTGTTGCCGTGATTTGAAGAACACCTGAGGATCTTGTAGATGAAAGACACTCAGGGTGTTCTCAAAGCACCATGGAGTCCTGCACAAAGACTAAAGAAGAGAGGCACTATGTGAATATGCAGTGGGCATTGTTCTTCTATGGGTGTGGCATTCCATTCAATGCTGCAAGCAGTAGACAGTTTGAGGTTGCAATTGAAACCTCCTGTCAATACGGTTCAGGTTACAGGCTTCCTAGTGGCTATGAGCTGAGAGACCCATTGTTTAATGATTGTGTCAAGGAAACGAGTACTACTTTAAGGAAGCAGCATGAGGCAGCATGGAAACAATATGGATGCGCCCTCATGTCAGATGGCTGGTCAGATAGAAGGGGCCGCCCTTTGATTAACTTCCTTGTTAACAGTCCGGAGGGCACTTTCTTCTTGGGAGTCGATTGATGCCTCAAGTGAATCACATGATGCTCAAATGATCGCTGATTTGCTAGACAACAGAATTGAGGAAGTTGGGAAAGATAATGCCGTGCAAGTTGTCACCGACAATGGTGCTAACTACAAGGCAGCTGGCCACCTTTTAGAGTCGAGGATCTCTGCACTATATTGGAGTCCTTGTGCATGCCATTGCTTGGATCTAATGCTTGAAGACATAGGGAAGTTGAAGGCATTCAAGAAACCTATTGCACAGGCTAGAGGTGTCACAACTTTCATCTATAGTCATGGGAGAATTCTTAGTCTAATGAGGAAGGCGACGAATGGGATAGATCTTGTGAGACCAGCAGGCAGCAGCCACTTGTTTCGCCACAGCCTTCCTTCACTAAAGAGTTTGGTCAAGCACAAGGCAGCTTTGACGAGTATATTTTACATGTGCAGCATGGGTTGGAAGCAAAGTGGCAAAAACACAAGCTGGCTTGACTGTGCTTTCAGCTGACTGACGGCATTCAATTGAGGACTGCCTTAGAGCTTCAACACCGCTTTTTCGAGTGTTTAGGGTGGCGGGTGCTGATGAGAAGCCTGCCATGCCAGAGATTATAACACTTATGATTTATGCAAAGGAGAGGATCAATCAAAGTTTCCCCGAACAAAAAAAGCAACCTTTGCTCAAGAAGATCTTGTGCATTGTTGAGAAGCGTTGGGAGACTCAAATGGCCCGACCATTGTATATGACTGCTCTTTTTTTGAACCCGGGAAAGTTTTTCCCTATTGTAAACAGGAATGGCGATGCCTTAGTTGGAGAGCTAAGGAGCTGCTTTAATGTTGTGCTTGCAGAAACAGTACTTGATGCCAATACTTGAAGCAATATTGATCAACAAGCTGTGCTCTACGAGGCCCATCGAGGAGTCTTTTCTAATGCGTTGGCAATTGAAAATATTGAGGAAAAGGGCCCTTGTAAGTATTGTTAATTGCAACATGTTAATTTCAGCATGTTTGCTCTTCATAAGTTCATGTGTTTTTGACTGTCCCCTTTTATCACTTTAGTTGATTGGTGGTGTTCATATGGTGGTCGGGCCACTGAGATACAAAAATTTGCAAAGTGCATTGTCAGCCTCTGTGCATCATCATCCGGGTGTGAGAGGAATTGGAGTGAATTTGAATTTGTGAGTAAAGTAAACTCTTGGTTCTTTTCAATGGTACTTCCAGCAAGCCATTTACTCATTTTCTTTTGCTGATAGATCCATATGAAGAGAAGGAACAAGCTGAGTGGAAAAGGTTGAATGCTTGTGTTTAAGGAGGCCACAACTACGGCATCTGGCACAATCGTCATCCTTTGCTCCTTCCTTGGCAACGGGTGTGCTGCTCATCTTCTTTCGCGCACCACGAGGGCATCGCCGCCCATTGATCGGCTTCGGAGGACTAGAGCTAACCTCCAACCCGCCTTTGCATCATCCTGGAGAGCCGCTACTCCTCGAAGAATTAGAGCTTGCCGCCGGACAAGAGAGGTTGCTCCGACTTGGGCGGCTCATAGCGATCGTCAAGAGGTGCAATCTGCCAATACTTCCGAGGAACAACGCGAAGCATCTTCTCACGGCTCTCTTTCGTCGACGAGATTGTTGTGCATGGTCCAAAAAGGCGGAGCGCAAAGTCGTCGAGAGAAAGTGAGCAGCTCCCACTCCCGGCGCAGCTTCTGCACCGTGGACTTGCCGACACGAATCGCCTCCCAAGCCTCCTTGGTTGTCCCCTTGACAACCAGGGTGCGGATCATCTCCGACAGCATGGGATCTTCCTAGTGATTTGCGTCGCCAAATTCGACAATATCTCACAAATTACAGGCCTCCATCTTCACCATCAAGAGGAGGCTCCAATCCTCATGAGGGTGCTCCAATCCTCATAGTTGCTCCGAGTCAGCTGCGGGAATGGCAAATCACCGACTTCCTTCACCATGCGTCGGACGATCACCTCTGGACCGTCATGGCGCCGCCCGTGCCTTGCTTGCATGGAAGAAAGGGAACGACGGCGACAGACGCGCCGCTGTGGGCTGCGACCGGTGCCTCCATCCACCGAAGCTGACATGGTCTTGGCTCAAAACCTCACTCTGATGTCAAATGTTAGAAATAGACTTAAAAGTAGAGGAGCAAAGGGGAGATGGAGCTGAACACAGGATAGTTTTGATTTCTTGAAGCTGTTTCTTGTATTGCTGCCCTTGGCTCTATATATAGTACATGGGGAAGTCGATTTCTATGCTAAACCGACCATGCAGCTCTAGCAGCTGCTGGTGCATGCAAAACCAAATTGACTACTGCTGTCTAGATGATGCATACACTACCTCTTACTAAGGAGCTCCAGCCGACCTACTACTACTACCTAGCTAAGTAAATATAACATAAGGATTACTGCTAACAAGGTAGTCTTTGGAATAGAAGGATGCATATCTTATGGTTGGCAATAGAAAGTGCAAGTTATCTAATGCAATCAACTTACGCAACACACGTCATATAAACAGATTAATGATAGAAGACTTGCCTTCAACAACATCCGCATAAGGCTAGTAAGCTGCTGTCTGTAAGTGTTATAATCCGAGGAAAATGTTGAACGTGATTTGGAATGCCCCCACTGGTCAGGAGTCCACCCAGCTTCCCCTGCATAACATTAACAGTTCTGTCAGATTTGCATCAATACTAGAACTACAAGAAAGAAAAGCAGACAGCCAAAGTTAGAACAACAAGAAAGAAAAAACCAAACATCATTAAATATTCTAGTCTCCTCTTAGCTCTTTACTACGAGTTTTGTTTACATAAACCTGCGAATAGTTTGTAATCCAAACCAAACCCAGTCCAACTCATACATGTACAAGTATACCAACCAAACCAATCCAAACCAACCCAAACAATAAGTTGCTACAATAAAAATCAAACCGAACTGTTTGGTTTTCAAGCCAAACCCATCCAGTGCATTCTCCCAATACGGTCTGAGTCCAAAGTTATAAACTATGGACATGTGCACGTGGATAGTTGTTGGTGCATGCATACGCATTTCCATCCCTGAACTTTGCTGCCCCGCTGGCACTATAGGAGTGAAGCCATTGAATGTTCTCCTTGTGCGCCACAGCCCGCTGGCCATGGCACGCACAATGCACACTGACACGGGCTATGGTGGCAGCTCCCTGACTGCCATACCCATAGGGCGGCTGCCAAAACCTCCGACTCAGCTGCCTCGCATACAGACTGCTGGTCATACGAGCTCGGCGGCTCGTACCATATCTCATCAAGCTTCTGGAGGAGCTCGGTCGGGCCCTGCTACTTCAGCTGGGCCTAGTCCACTGCATAGTCCACCGCACCATCCCCGTTGCCATTGCGTCCAGCTCCGATGCCCTGACCAAAGCACGAGAGGTGGATCGCCTACGTGACCAAGCACCACGCCGAGCCTTGCATGGAGATTGCTTGGCAACTCCTTCACCCTCACCAATGAGTCACACAGCCCTAGAGCCAAAAACCAAGACGCAGCATGCACGGACCACGGGGGCCTGCGACCAGCGGGCCGTGGCGCACAAGGAGAACAGTCCATGGCTTCGCTCCTTCAGTGCCAACTGGGCAGCAAAGTTCAGTGGTGAAACTGCACATGCATGCATCAACAGCTATCCACGTGCGCATGTGCACATGTGCACATGTCCATAGCTTGTAACTTTGGACTCAAACGGTATTGGGAGAATGGAATGGATGGGTTTGGCTTGAAAATCCAAGCAGTTTGGTTTGATTTGGATTCTAGCACTTATTGTTTGGGTTGGTTTCGTTTGGTTGGTGTACTTGACTGGGCTTGGTTTGCATTACAAACTATTCCCAGGTTACTTGTACCCAAGTTTGTTTGGTCACTATTGGGTGGTATGCACTATTACTAATGTACTTATGGGATTTCAAAACTAGTTGCCAGTCTGCCAGAATTACTATTGGAACACCTGGACATCTCCAGGTAACACCAATTTGAGGGGTTTACAGATTTGGAGTGAAAACTGAAAAGAAAGTATGTGCGACCCTAAACAATTTTGGAGATTGGTGTTATGAAAGCAACTTATCTCTATTGAAAAGCCCAAGGGGCATATATACATTACACAAGACTTGAGGTGCAAGGTAAGGGAACATAGTCCAATACTAATACTTAAGAGTGTTGTCGTCGCATGAAGAGTCTTCAAAATCTGTTGAGTCAAGCCAAAGGGGATAAAGAAGAGATGGCACATCTGAGGAAGACACCGCATCAATAGAAGATACAAGAGAAGCATCAAAAGAATATGGGATGTCATAAGAAGATGGAACATTAAGAGAATAAAGCATTGCACGAAAAATCATAGCCCACGACAAACGATGGCGAAAGAAGCTAGGCGGCTAAGACAATGGGCATAGATCGACAACGCAGAAAGAGTCCACGAAAACAACAAGGACAAGTAGGCCACAAAAGTTTTGTATAGAAAGGACCAAGATGAGAGAAAGGCTGACGGACAAAGTCACAAAGGTATCGTGGACTCGCATGGCATGAGAAACACAAAATAGCAACGGATTTGGTGGACGCGGCGGAAAACAAAGAAAACTAGAAAGCACATACTAGACTAGATGCAATGTGTGACGCCCCAAGACCGGGGCTTCAGATGCCTTCAAGGGTTTCTAAGATTCGTCATGTGATTTGTTTGGTTCGTTTCTTTCATCTTTGCATCATGTCATCATGCCATCATGTCTTTTCTTTTTTTTAACTCAACTAAATAAATGGCATGGATCTTTGATCCATTTAAATCGAGGGAATTCACATGGTGAGTTCTCTTTATAACATACCCTCCCGATATTTAGGGAGATATTATAAAATAGTCCATTGTTTTGGAATCACCCATGAACCCACTTGCATATTAAATCCCTTGGCCTTTTTCTTCTTCAAGTTTCGACTCTCTAGCCTTGCCAATAATTCTTTTACCATTTTCCGGAGCTCTACCAAAATTCTCAACATTTTTGGATACTCCTAAAACCTCGTCCTAGTTCAAACCCATTTGAATTAAATTCAAATGAGTTTGAATTCTTATCGTTCGATCTGGCCTTTTCTAATTTTCTCGGACCGAGCATATTTTGGTGAGTCCAAGAAAATTAACCACATGCCCAAATTCTTCCTCTAACCTTCTCTTCTCTCTTTTCCTTTCTCTTATTTCGCTGTTAATGTAAAGAGAAGGAAGTAGGGGGGAGAGAGAGCCCAGCCATGCCATTTGGGCCTCCTGCGGCCCATTTGGCCCAAGGCTTCCCGCAGCCCAGCCGGCACCCCTTCTCAACCCTAGCTCGATCCACCTCTCCTCGATCCCCATCTCCCTCGCGCCGCCACCCACGGGACCCCGACGCGCCCCTTCTCTCCCTCCTCTCGCTCTTTTCCTCACGCAACAGGGAGTCGCGCCGGACGCCCCAGCCTCTCCTTCCTCGCGCCGCGCCACCATGGAGGCCCAAGCTGCCGACCTCGACTTTCAGCTATCATCTTCGAACGCAGCCGTGCCAGGACCTCCTCGTCAGCTCCGTCGCCAGGGGAGGAGCCCCTCGACCCGTTCCCTTCGGCCTCGACTCCGGCGAGGGCCGCCCTGCCAGCTCTCCTCTCAGCCGGCCTCCTTCCTCCATGGCGCCTCCTCGCGCCCGAAGCCCGTGCTCCGGCGCCCGCACGTCGCCCCGTCGAGCTCCGCCCATCCCTTCTCCTTCTCGGGTTCGTCTCCAGCGCCGCATCGCCAGGGACGCCGAGCGCCACCGCGCAACGCCGCCGGCGACCTCGACCTCCAACGAGGCCCCTTTGCCTCCTCCTCGTCGCTTGGCCGCCGTCCCGCCGCATCCTCCCTATCCTCCGTGGCCGCGTGCCGCTCCGGCCGGCGAGCCCATGCTCCGGCGCCGCGCCGCTACGACCAGGAGCTCCTCGCCCCGACACGCCCCTGGCCCTGCTTCTCCTCCTTGCGCCATGGCATTGGCCCCTCTGCTCCGTCCGTCGCCTCTGCTGCCCTCCTCGACGTCCTGCGCGACCTCTCTGTGGGCCACGGACGTGTGCTGTAGCCTGCCTTGTTGCTGCCCACCCGAGGCCTCCTTGGTCTTGCTTCGATTTGGATTCGACCGGCAAGTTCCTCTTCACAGAACGTCCACATGACCGCAACCGGGACCTTGTTCTGCTACGTTTTGGTCACGCCGAGTTTCTCAAAGGCCACCGATGCCTAGTATGTCTCAAGACCCGGACCGACAAGTACCATGACGCCCGGAGCCC
The DNA here is from genome assembly GCF_003073215.2 of Triticum urartu. Lineage (NCBI taxonomy): Eukaryota > Viridiplantae > Streptophyta > Magnoliopsida > Poales > Poaceae > Triticum > Triticum urartu. The sequence continues at coordinate 187,461,185 of NC_053022.1, read as the reverse complement.
TCGGATCCATCAAGTTCGACTACCTTTGTGTGTACCACTACCGTCGCCCCGAAGACGTTGGAGTCATCAAGTACCTCTCTAAACGAACGTGAACGACTACCGTCGCAAGAACGGGACCGGCAAGTCCGAAGACCCCAAGTACCACGACACCGATGACATGAACATCTACGGAATGTGTACGACTACGCGATGTGACGCCAAGTTAGATGACGACCGTGTACCACTACCACTCCTCGAACATGAACGACTACTTCCTCTTCGACTTGTGAACCTCTACTTCCACTACGACCTCGAAACGTCGCAAAACCGCACGCTACGAAGGTATAACCCCAAGACGACGCCCGTGAACGAATGAATGCATGTTGGATGAGATGCACCCTTTGTCTACATCGTGTCTGTATTGTCACTCGTTTCCATGCCACTAACCCGTGGGAACCCGGTAGTCGGGAGCACCCCACCATCTTGCTCAACTCGCTCACGCCCCATCTTTTTCACCGGCATCCCAATCGAGTTACCGGAACCGAAACGTTGCCGTGGCACCGTTTTTGTTATCGTCGCTGTGGCACCCTTTCTTTCCACCACGGTGACAAATGCTTCATTATATGCTCATGTCTACTTTTAATAAAAATTGCATAAACTTGAACATGTCATCCGCATCATGATAATAACATTTAAAATGGTTAACGTTGTTGTTGCATTAAATTGCTAAAGCACATGAGGACTTACCGGAATTGTTGTTTGATGTTTCCGGCCTCATTTAAAATGCCTAACTGTGTATTTTACTTATGCTTCACCCTCTTGGCATGTTTAACAACATTTAATATTGTTGGGTACATAACCGGGAGTGAACTAAATAATTGATGTGGTCTTTCGTCAATAAGCAACTCGTTGCATATTGAGCTCCACTTAATTTGTAGTATTGTTTGTTGCACTTTGCCATGCCATGCATAATTAAACCAAACATGCATCATACTTGGTTGTGCATCATGCCATGTTTATGTGATGGTTGTTTACTATGTTGCCTGCTTCTTTCCAGGTAGCTTCTCTCGTTAGCTTCAGTTCCATTCCGGAGTTATGAGGATCCGTTCGACTACGTCCGTTTGTCTTCTTCATGGACCCGTTCTTCTTCCTTGCGGGATTTCAGGCAAAATGACCATACCCTCAAAACACTTCTATCTTTGCTTGCTAGTTGCTCGCTCTATTGCTATGCCGCGATACCTACCACTTGCTATATCATGCCTCCCATATTGCCATGTCAAGCCTCTAACCCACCTTTCCTAGCAAACCGTTGTTTGGCTATGTTACCGCTTTGCTCAGCCCCTCTTATAGCGTTGCTAGTTTCAGGTGAAGTTTAAGTTTGTTCCTTGTTGGAACATGAATTTGTTGGGATATCACAATATCTCTTACTTAATTAATGCATCTATATACTTGGTAAAGGGTGGAAGGCTCGGCCTTATGCCTGGTGTTTTTTTCCACTCTTGCCGCCCTAGTTTCCGTCATACCGGTGTTATGTTCCTTGATTTTGCGTTCCTTACACGGTTGGGTGTTATAGGGACCCCTTGACAGTTTGCTTTGAATAAAACTCCTCCAGCAAAGCCCAACCTTGGTTTTACCATTTGCCTCACCACCACCTACTTTTTCCTTGGAGTCGCGCTCCCGAGGGTCATCTTTATTTTAACCCCCCCCCTCCCCCGGGCCAGTGCTTCTCTAAGTGTTGGTCCGAACCGAGCCGCCTGCGGGGCCACCTCGGGGAAACTCGAGGGCTGGTTTTACTCGTAGCCTGTCTCATCTGGTGTTGCCCTGAGAACGAGATACGTGCGACTCCTATCGGGATTGTCGACACATTGGGTGGCTTTGCTGGTCTTGTTTTACCATTGTCGAAATGTCTTGTAACCGGGATTCCGAGTCTGATCGGGTCTTCCTAGGAGAAGAAATATCCTTCGTTGACCGTGAGAGCTTGTGATGGGCTAAGTTGGGACACCCCTGCAGGGTTTAAACTTTCGAAAGTCGTGCCCGCGGTTATGTGGCAGATGGGAATTTGTTAATGTCCGGTTGTAGAGAACTTGACACTTAACTTAATTAAAATGAATCAACCGCGTGTGTAGCCGTGATGGTCTCTTTCCGGCGGAGTCCGGGAAGTGAACACGGTTCTTGTGTTATGCTTGAACGTAAGTAGTTTCAGGATCACTTTTTGATCACTTCTAGTTCACGACCGTTGCGTTGCTTCTCTTCTCGCTCTTATTTGCGTAAGTTAGCCACCATATATGCTTAGTGCTTGCTGCAGCTCCACCTCACTACCCTTTCCTACCCATAAGCTTAAATAGTCTTGATCTCGAGAGTGTGAGATTGCTGAGTCCTCGTGGCTCACAGATACTTCCAAACAGTTGCAGGTGCCGATGATGCCAGTGCAGGTGACGCAACCCAGCTCAAGTGGGAGCTCGATGAAGATCTTGTTCGTTGTGTTGTTTTGTTTCCGATTGATCAGTAGTGGAGCCCAGTTGGGACGATCGGGGATCTAGCATTTGGGGTGGTCTTTCTTTATTTTGGTTCCGTAGTCGGACCTTTGATTGTACCTTGGATGATGTATGATATATTTATGTATTGTGTGAAGTGGCGAGTGTAAGCCAACACTTTATCCCTTTCTTATTCAGTACATGGGATGTGTAAAGATTACCCCTCTTGCGACATGCCTACCATGCGGCTATGCCTCTAAATTGTGCCCCGACACGTGGGAGATATAGCCGCATCGTGGGTGTTACACAATGGTAGTGGAAGAGCACACAACACAGAAAGAAGATGCATGTGCGAGATGGGACCAATATAGGAAACACCATCAAGAGTTAGCGAGCAGTGAGGAAGATGCATACCTGACGAGAACATTGTATCTGTTTTATTTAGATGAGATAAGACAGTAGCTAGACGGTATAGTAGACCATGGAACGGGAGGAACAGGAGCACCACGTAGCAGCAGGAAGCAACTGGTATGTGAGGACAACAGCACATGTGCAAGAAGCAGCAGCGGACAAGCATGCAGGAAAAAGGCAGTCGTTGTCCACGAGCGTGGCGGAAGGCATGCATGCTGTAGAACGAGAGGCATACCCGCATACATGTGGTTTGGTGTGTCTGGCGGCTCACTTCTACTCCGGTGTGTCACACACGCATATAACTCTGGTTGCTTTCATCTAGGTCACACACATGGGCTTGGGCCCTATACCAACAGTGAAGATGGGCTAGGCCCTCATACCAGTCAACACTCCCCCTCAAGATGGGCTAGGCCTCTTGTCACACGCTGAACTGCATTCTCTAGTTCCCAGTCCTTTAGTCAAGCAATCTGCAATTTGTTGTCCTGAACTCACATACTCTATCTTGATAATCCCAGCATCTAGTTTTTCTTTGATAAAGAATTTGTCAATCTCCACATGTTTGGTTCTATCATGTTGAACTAGGTTGTTTGCTATGTTAATTGCCAACTTGTGGTCGCACCATACATTCATACAACTGGTCTTCAATATCTTCAACTCTCCTAATAGATTTCTTGTCCATAACAACTCACTCAATCCCTGAGACATGGCTCTGTATTCAGCCTCTGCGGTTGATTTGGAAACAACAGGTTGTTTCTTGCTTCTCCAAGACACTAGATTTCCTCCTGCGAAAACACAATGGCCTGAGGTTGATCTCCTGTCATCCAGACAGCTAGCCCAATCAGCATCACAATAATCATCCACGACAAGGTGTCCATGACTCTTGTATATCAATCCTTTCCCAGGAGAACCCTTCAAGTATCTCAGGATTCTATATACTGCCTCGAGATGTTCACTCCTAGGCTCATGCATATATCTGCTCACAACACTTACTACAAATGCAATGTCTGGTCGTGTATGACACAAGTACAACAATCTTCCCACCAATCGTTAATATTTTTCTTTATCCACCAGATCACCTGATTGGGCAGTCACTTTATGATTATGATCAATTCGGGTTCCAGCAGCTCGACAACCCAACATGCCAACATCACAGAGGAGATCCAAAGTATACTTTCTTTGAGAAAGAGCTATTCCTTTTCCAGACCTTGCCACTTCTATACCAAGGAAGTACTTCAGTCGACCAAGATCTTTAACTTCGAATGCCTTACTCAGACACCCCTTTAACCTTGCTATCTCTACGTCATCATCGCCGGTGATAATGATGTCATCAACATAAACTGCAAGGATGGTCATTTTTCCTTTAGTGTTTATAAAACAATGTAGGGTCACCATTGCATTGTTCATACCCCATGCCACACACAGCCCGTCTAAACCTGTCAAGCCAAGCTCTTTGAGACTGTTTCAGCCCATAAAGAGCTTTCTTTAGCCTGCATACCTTACCAGCAGTCTCAGAAGTTGAGAACACAGGTGGAATATCCATGTATACCTCCTCCTTCAAGTCCGCATGCAAGAAGGCATTCTTCACATCAAGTTGGTGTAAAAGCCACCCGAAATTTGCTGCACAGGAGATCAGAATCCTCACAGTGTTCATCTTTGCTACCGGAGCAAAGGTCTCATCCTAGTCAATGTCGTAGGTCTGGTTGTACCTTTCAATCTTCCCTTCTGCATTCTGCTTCACGGTATACCCACTTGCAGCTAACTGCCTTCTTTCCTCTTGGAAGAGGTAATGTATTGTTCTTACTTAATGCCTCCAACTCCTCCTCTATCATAGTTGCTCGCCACTTTGGATCCACTTTGGCTGCCTTCCAATCAGTTGGAAGAGACACCAGCTGAAGAGAAGCAACAAATGATTTGTGGGCTGGAGATAATGCTTCATACGAAACATAATTTCCAATATCATTGGCATCGAACCCACACTTTGGCTCGGGTATCCCTGCTTTTTCTCGAGTACCTTTTCTCAAAGCAATTGGCAAGTCCTCTGTGTCAACTGAGCTTGCATTGCTGCCTTGTTGCTCCCCCTGCATCTGTGCTGGCTGCTCCCCCGGAATATCACCCTCAATTGGTTGCTGCAGTACTGAATCGACACCACTACAATTATCATTATCACTATCACTGCTTTCCCCCTCTTGACCAATTTCCGGTTGGAGACATTGGTCAAGTTCTTCAAACAAGACGCTTAGCTCAGTTTTCTCACCATAAAAGGGTTCCAATTCACGCAACGTAACATCCATGCTCACAAATGTCCTCCTCTCAGACGGACTCCAGCATTTGTACCCTCTTTGTCCTGAAGAATACCCAATAAAAATACACTTGACTGCCCGTGGATCCAGTTTGTTGACTGATGGCCTGTGATCACGAACAAAACAAGGGCAACCGAACACCTTGGGAGGAACTGGGAATTTGTTTTCTGTGAAAACCAACTCACACGGTGATTTCATACCCATCACCCGGGATGGTGTGCGGTTGATCAAGAAGGTGGCCATCATGACAGCTTCACTCCACAGGAACTTGGGCACATTCATGGTGAACATCAATGCACGGGCCACCTCCAGCAGGTGGCGACTTTTCCTCTCTGCCACCCCATTTTGAGGAGGTGTGTCCGAGCAAGATGTTTGATGCAAGATGCCCTTGTCTGACATGAAGGAACCAATGGCCTTGTTAACATATTCGGTGCCATTGTCAGATCTGAGTGCTTGAATTTTCACATTAAATTGAGCCTGAACAAGTGCATAAAAGACTTTGAAACACTGAAACACTTCATCTTTATGTTTCATAAGATAGACCCAAGTCATCCGAGAATGACAATCAATGAACATAACAAAGTACTTCATACCACTGACAGATAACACTGGACATGTCCATACATCAGAGTGGATCAACACAAAAGGAGAGATGCTCCTGATCCCTTTACTCACATACGAGTTTCTGGTATGTTTAGCAAACTCACACGCATCACATTTCAGCTTGCTCTTGTCCACACCACTCATTACATCAGGAAATACTTGATACATTTTGTCAAAAGACACATGTCCCATCCTACAGTGATGGATCAATGCTCTAATCTCCTTATCCTCCAGGCCCGACATGCTGCGGTCCATGTACCACAGCCCCCTACGCCTTGTTCCAGTCCCAAGACTCCTGCCCGTCAATCTCTCCTCAATCAAGAACACAACCTTTTCAAGAATTATCCGGCAATCTATTTGGTCAACCAAAGCACTCAAGGACACTAAGTTCACAGGAAAAGCGGGCACATGCAACACTGAGGATAATTCAAGACTCGGCATGCAGTTGACTGTCCCAACACCTATGATGGGTTGGGTTGTGCCATCTGCTATGTGAATGTTTTTCTGATGTGCAAGAGAGTGTGGAACATAAGATGTAAACTCATTAAAGTCTCCAGCAACATGTTGTGATGCTCCAGAGTCAAGCACCCATTCAGAGTTTATTTTATGGGTTGCGATTGATGCGTGTTCAACTTACCTTCATTTGTATCAACAAAGTTGGCATAGCTGGGAGCAGTCTCCTGTTCTCCTACAGGCTGCTTCCCTGCAGCTTAAGCAGCTACATTTGCCTTAGGAGCATTCCAATGAGTACTCCAAGAACCGCCACTCCCATTCCGACCACAACTCACATTCCAACCACCTCGGCTGCTACTGCCACCACTGTACCCTCGGCCTCTGACGTTCCTAGGTCTGATATGCCCTGGTTGACCACAATTGTGACACACCCCTCGCTGGTCAGCCACCCTGTAAGCAGATTCATTTCCAACTCCCCTTCTCGACTACAAGCGTACCTCTTCTTGGGACATCGCAGCAATGGCCTCATCAAGGGTCACAAGTGTCGGCTGATGTAGCATTGCAGCATGTCTACTCTCATAAGCTTGATCTAGGCCCTTTAGAAACTGCACCACACGCCTGCGCTCAACCCACTTCCTGGCAAGCTCCATGGACTCTGCATGTGGAATCTCAAGGGGATCACACTGATCCAGATCTGCCCAAAGGTGTTGCAGCTCATTCACATACACCAGCACGCTTCTGTCACCTTGACGAACAGCATGAATCTTGTCTTCCATTTGAGACATGAGCATCGGGTTTCCCTTACCGGAATACCTTGTGGACAACATGCTCCACACAGCAGAAGCAGTTGGCAATGCCTCAACAGACATGGCAATGGATGGAATCAAGGAGTTCAACATCTAGGCCAAAACTAGAGAGTCGGTGACACTCCACTTCTTCCATTCTGGACTCGCCTTGTCAGACAGTTCTTCAACCGTTCCAAGAACATACTCCATCCTTTGTCTTCAAGATCAACAAGGCGCGCCTCGACCAGCTCAGGTAGCTGCTCCCGCCATTCAGCTTGACATCATTTGGCATGAGCTCAAGCTTGAACACCTGATCCATGTGGGGCACAACGATGGCGCCACTTGCAGGAGGTAACCCCTCGGCCTTCGCAGTCATGAGCTGCGCAAGTTTCTCTAGAGCAGCAATGAGTTCAGCCCCCATGATTGCCTCCCCTCTTCTTCTTCAATCAGCAGCGTTAAAAAAAACTTACACCAACAGCACCCAGCACCTTCAAGCAGCAGCACCACCTGCAGTTCAGCCAGCCTCTTACACCAACAGCACCCAGGACCTTCAAGCAGCAGCACCACCTGCAGTTCAGCCAGCCTCCTCTGGCGAGCAGCAGCAATGTCACCACCTCTTCTTCCTCTACCAATCCTCAGCAGCAGAAGCACAAATGACTGTACTAGATCGAGCCAGTGCCCCCAACAGCAACCGCACCCTTCTCTCTGCCGCAGCTACAAGCAGCACTTCTCCACTAGCACCAGCGGCGATGCTGCAACAGCTCCACATGCACACACCTCACTGCACCTCCGCGCAGCCGTGCCACGTGCTCCTCTAGTTCCCGCGCAGCCCGCAGCCTCCAGCAGCACGCAGCCAGCCGCCGGTCACCTCCAGTTCCAGCGTCGCCCGCAGCGCGTGCTCCTCTCCAGCAGCCCGCGCCCAGCTCCGCCGCCTTCGTCCTCCGCCGGACCCCGCCGCCTCGCTGGCGACTCTACCGCCGGCGCCTTCCTCTGTCGCCCCAGCTCTCCGATACCATGTAGAACGAGAGAGGCCTGCCCGCATACATGTGGTTTGGTGTGTCTGGCAGCTCACTTCTACTCCGGTGTGTCACACGCGCATATAACTCTGGTTGCTCTCATCTAGGTCACACACATGGGATTGGGCCCTATACCAACAGTGAAGATGGGCCAGGCCCTCATACCGGTCAACACATGCACATTGGCATAAAGTAGCAGCTCTTGGGTGGAAGGACGAAAAGCAGCCACGGGCGTTGCCCATGTCCATCCAGATCAATCTTCGTCGGCTGGAGCAGCAACCTTCATATGCAGCCGAGCACTGGCCCGAGCGGAGAGCGGGGAGGCTGACAAGACAGCCGGGTGTCTCTCGATCTGGATGAGGAAACATCGATGGAGAGCAGGCCGGCAGAAGCGGCGATCTGGAATAGCGCTGCCATGCGGACTTCAATCTTGAGAGTTGAGTCAATGCTCACTGTCGGGTCTGGCGGACGAATCCGGCAGGCGGCGGCGGAGCTGCGCATCCAGGAGCAGCGGCCGACGAAGGTCAACCGAGTCAATGCAAGACGCGGACCTGCGCGTCCAAGAGCAGCCGGATTGAGGCAGCACGTTAAGGAGCAACAGCAGATCTGACGCACATGAGCAGGCTGTGAGAGCCGAACGAGGCGGACCGAGAGGCAGCCGTGCGGCCCGTTCTAGAGACGTGGAGGCGTTGACCATCGGGAAGAAGACCGAAAAAAAAACGATCGATCTGGAACAACGCCGCCATGCGGGCTTCGATCTTGAGAGCTGGGTCAATGCTCGCTGTCGGGTTTGGCAGACGAATCCGGCGGACGGTGGCGAATCAGGCAAGCGGCGGCGGAGCTGCGCGTCTAGGAGCAGCGGCTGACGAAGGTCAACCGAGTCAATGCAGGGCATGGACCTGCGCGTCCAAGAGCAGACGGATTGAGGCAGCACGTTAGGGAGCAGCAGCCAATCTGACACACGTGAGCAGGCGGTGAGAGCCAAACGAGGCAGACGGAGAGGCAGCCGCGCAGCCCGTTCGAGATGATCGAAAGAAGACCGAAAAAAAATCGATCATGAGGCAAGTTGCAGTGCCAGAGAGGACCTAAACCTAGGCTCTAATACCATGTTATGAGAGAGAGAGAGAGATGCATGCATGCATATCTATACTCTTAGACCAATACTATCTTCCTAACAATTAACACCAACTTAAGTTTTTGAGTTGGTTTAAGACGTCCAGCTGTAGCAGGCTAAGAAAAGCGTGAATACATATGGTGTTCAGGATAGACAGGACTATCAGAACACATAGGTATAGGGCGCGAGCAAAGGAAAAATGATCTGGACAGAATATTACTTACTCAACCCAGGGATATCTTCTGGTTTCATCAGTCTTCTTGGAATACCAGCTTCTTTCTGAAAGAAAGAAATGGACTCGATGAACACCATGTTGAACAACCTGATACAGAAGTGTGCAAGGACATCCGAATATGTAACTTATTTATCTTTTCTTCATTTTTGCATGTCTAGTACAGAACCCAAAAGGACAAACGTAATGAGACAAATAACACACAGTAAACAAAAAATCCCATATTTACCACGAAAGATGTCATTGATTAATACTCAAGCTTTACTCGCTACAAAGGTAGTTATTCCAAAATGAAAACAACATGCCCAGTATAAGACAGAATCATCTATGCAACAGACCAAATTATATGCATTCATGGGCATAGGGCAGAACTATTCACTATCAGCAGTGAAAAATAGAGATGAGATATATTTTTCAAGGAAATCTAAGAAAAATAGTCCCTTTTTACCTAGCACCCTCATAGTTTTCCATACCAACAATTTTTTATACAGCACAATTTCCACCGGAAACATTGCCTTAGGAAAAGCTAACCTTTTGAAAATCAATTCCTGAATAAACAATATGGCAGTTAGAAAGCTCTCTGATCTTCTCATCAATTGCCTGCAGAGTTCAGTCATTTGTCATATTGGATGCTAGAAGGATGAAAACAGAAGTCATAACATGACAAAATGGCAATATTCATCAGGAAACTGGAAGTTGGAAAATGGAAGCAGGACGGACTAAAACTTGAAATTGAGGTAAACAAGTGAGAACTGGTAAGTAAAAATTAACATTTGTGTTTTGCCAATTTCTAAGTCAGTTGGGCTGGCAATTAAGTAATGTGTATAAGCTAACAAATAATCTACATGCCTACTGGAATATCACTCAGATGTAAATCTGTAATATTAGTAGTACAATTAATTCCCTGTGTCCAAAACAAAAAGAGAAGCATTAACATATATCAGTGATATAACTATGCCATGTCACTTGTTATGGGCCTTATGGGTTATGGCCATGGGTTCCATTTCCTGATGCTTTGTGTGGAATTCCATCCTTACGGTACAGGGACAGGAAATTCTGAGTGCATTATGGGAACCCGAACAACAGCAACGGTGGGGAACGGAAGGGCGGCTCCCTAAGCTAGTTATGGGGTGTGGCGAGTAGGGAGAAATATATCGATAGCAGTGTATCAAGGTCTTTCTTCAACACCCCCCCCCCCCCAGGACATCTCTGTTGCTTCTTGCCATCCTGCCATTCCTACTTGTTACTGAAAATCTTCAGAAAAGACCTATTGTTAGTGTCGTTTGACTAAATATTAAAATGATTGAACCAAAGGCTTATACATACTAGTGTTTGACCTAGACTTATTTTAGAGCATTGTGCTGTGAGCTGGATTGACCAGTCATTACAAATGTCCTGAACATGTCACGTTAAGTTCCTGAGAGGGTAGTTATGGGAGGTGGGAGAGCGAGGGCGAGGATGTCTGGGCTTCGGCGTCGTTGTGCCAAGGAGGAAGAGATAGGGCTGCGGAGGTAAACTCCCTTTTTATGTGTTTATTATTCAATACTCCCCAACAGCATTGATCGCCAAGCTTTATTGATAGCTGGCTCCTAACATAATCGTACTAGGACTCCCATCTTTCCTAACTAACACGATTTTTCACAAAGCTAACTGACGTGGGAATAAGGCAAAGGCAACTAAACAAATCTAAAGGAAGGCTAATCTGAGAGATGGTTTGGTTTGCATCCACGGTGGTGTGCCTGGGCAACAGTGCTGCCTGGTGTGGTCATGAAATATTCATGAAATTTTGCCTGGTCAGGCAGCCCAGACCTAAAGGCGTTTGGTTGCTTGCCTGGCCTGGAGAGTTTTCTAGCTTCTTAAAACAGCACATTAGCCAGTCCACCAATAACTATTGATGTAGTCAGCGTCCCATACAGCTATTTATGGTCACCAGGCATGGGATTCGGTGCGTGTGGACCAGGCTAACCACTACCTGGATTCTCCTGCCAGGCTAAGTACTTCTTTTGGTCACTCAGGCCAGGCTACCCCAGGTCCCTCAAGGATGGTATCCAAACAAGTAGATAGAAACAGCCAGATGCTCCAGGCCAGGCTCGATGGCAGCAGGTCAAGAACCAAACTGGCCTTGAATCTGTGTAGGACTCTCCTACTGTGTCCCCCTTTGGCTTGGCATGGCGGGTGTAATGCTGGCTCCACATCACATCACCTCCGCCTCCTCCACCTCCATCAACAGCTCGTCCTCGAGCTGAAATGCTGGGTACATCTTGGAACTCTTTGAGGTCCTCCCAAGAAGCTTCAGATGCTGCACTGTCCGCACTGTGTACTAGGATCTAGCGAGCACCTCGACTGAGGCAAACCTTAAGTGCCTTCAGAGGTTTAGGAACAACTTTGCCATGGTGAACTTCTGGAAGGAGAGGTGGTGCCTTCAGAGGTTTAGGAACAACTTTGCCATGGTGAACTTCTGGAAGGAGAGGTGGTGCTGTGGGGGGTTCTCCATGGAAAGCCCTGAGCTGACTGACATGAAACACGTCGTGAAGCCGGGAGCTGGAGCCGATACTAGACCAACTTTCTCGGTCATTATCCATGGAAACCTGTAGAGAGCTTGCCCCGTTTGACTCCTAAGAATGCCACTAGGCGGTGGTTGGAGCGTAGCCAGACCCACTGGTCAACCATAAAGAGAACTTCGTGATGGTTGGCATCATAGAACTTCTTGTCACGCGGCTGTGCTTGGAGGAGATGGTTCCTAACTTCACGAATGAACTCATCACAATCCTTGGCTAAGACCTCCACGGCTTGCACACAAGCAGCACCTGGCTGATAGGAGTGCATTGCTGGGGGATCTCAGCCAAATACCACCTTCTTCTTGTCACGTGGCTGTGCTTGGAGGAGATGATTCCTAACTTCACGAATTAACTCATCACGATCCTTGGCTAAGAACTCCACGGCTTGCACATGAGCAGCTCCTGGCTGATAGGAGTGCATTGCTGGGGGATCTCAGCCATATAGCACCTTAAATGGCGTATCATGGAGTGTTGTCTAGAAGGAAGTGTTATAGCAGTATTCCGCCCAAAGGCAGCCCTGCTGTAGTCAAGTGTGTGGCCTGTCCCCAGTCATGCAGCGGAGATACATGACAATAATACAGTTTACAACTGTGGGTGAAAGGCTGAACCCATGTAGAGGTGTACACTGGTCAAGCGAAATAGTTCAGACCAAAAGTTGCTGGTGAAGACCGGTTCCCCATTGAAGACGACAGACTCATGTAGGCCATGTAGACGGACAATCTCTGTGCAGAAGGCCTGTGCTACAGCCGCAGCAGTGTATGGGTGGGCAAGCAGTATGAAGTGTGCTGCCTTCAAGAAGCGATCCACCACTGACAAGAGCACAGTCTTGCCACGGAATTTGGGAAGGCCCTCGATGAAGTCCATGGAAATGTCTACCCACACTTGAGATGGCGCCTGAAGTGGTTGTACAAGGCCAGCTGGCAGCAACTGCTCAATTTTGTTGCGCTGACAAATGGTGCAAGAACGAACAAATTCCTCCACAACAGCACGGTCCCATGGCACATGGAAATCACGGCAGAGCCGATGCAGAGTCTTTTGTATCCCTTCGTGCCCTGTGTGTGGCTGCCAAGATAGCAGGCAACAAGTGGGAAGTGTCCAACACATAGACCCGATTGTTGAATGTAATAAAACCATCGATGTATCCCCACTTGGCAGCCAGCTCACCAACCTCGAGCTTCTGGTGCAGCGAGACCAGGGTTGGATCAGCCGCTGTTTCAGCCCGCAGATCCTCATAGAGGGTAAATGAGGGGGACTGAGATCATTGTTCAAGAAGGCGCTATTAGGCGCTCGCCTAGGTGCGCATAAGCGTTTGGCGTTGGCATAACGCCTCGCTTTGGCCCTAGGCGCTCAAAAAAGCGGCCGGAGAGGTTCTCCGGCGAGGAATCACATTCCTCAGGCAAGAAAGCAATCTCCCCTGCGAGGATTCGTCCTTGCCGGCGAGGATTCGTCCTTGCCGGCGAGGATTCAACCACTCTGACGACGAATCGAGATTCTCCGACGAGGGATCGAGCTTCTCCGGCGAGATATCGATGGAGGGGTAGAGGAAGAAGGAGAGAGGCCGCATTATGCAAAAGGGAGAGAGGACGAGGGGAAGAGGCGGTGTGAGGACGAAACCTAGCTTTCTGTCGACTGTGCACATATTAGAGGTTTAGTAGGAGAATAGGAAGATGGGCATGTGGTTTAATGGGCTAGGCCAGTCCATCAAGCTTATTTCTTCAAGTTACAGTACTAAACGCCTAATTTCGCCTAATCACGCCTAAGCTAGAAAAGCACAAGTAGGTGGCCAAATGCATAATTAACGCCTAGCGCTTTTTTGAACTTTGACTGAGATTGCCAACGATGCACCATGGTCCTCCTCCCGGCGACAGAGAGCATCTGGCACCGTGTTAAGTCTTCCTGGCCTGAACTCGACGACAAAGTCATACCCGAGTAAAATTTGCTAACTCAATTGTTCTGTGAGATTGTTGATAGGCGCTGATCAAGCATGTACTTCAAGCTGAAATGATTTGTGCGTACCCGAAATGACCACCCCCATAGATATGGCCTCCAATGCCACATAGCATGGACTAGCCAAATGAGCTCACGCTCGTAAGCCGCCAACTTGGCATGGCTCGCAAGCCACCACTCCTTCTCCCTGATGGAGCACCGCTCCAAATCTGGATCTAGAGGCATCAAAATGGACGACAAATGGCTTGGTGAAGTTTGACATGTGTAGCACCAACGAAGAAGTGAGTGCCTCCTCCTTTAGAGCCTCAAAGGCACTCATCGCATTGTTCGTCCAACTATAGCCCTCTTAAGGAGGTTGGTGAGGGGGGCGGTGATGGAGCCAAAGTCACACATGAACATGAACTTGCAATAGTATACTACAAGGCGAATGAAACCATGAAGAGCATGCACCGTCAGTGGCGTCGGCTAGTCCTTGACCACCTGAACCTTGGTTGGGTCCATTGCGACTCCTACCTCAGAGATGATGTGGCCCAAGTATGCCACCTTCGATGCACATGGAGTGTTTGAGGACCAATTGATGCTCCTTCAAAACCTGGAAAACTGCACGAACATGGCACACATGGTCAGCCATGTTGGACTGTGTAAATGAGGATGTCATCAAAAAATACGAGGACAAAGTGCTGGAGAAGTGGTCATAGGACGGTGTTCAGGAGCACCTGGAACATTGTCTGTGCGTTGGTAAGGCCGGTGCGTTGGTAAGGCCGAATGGTGTAACCACAAACTCAAAAAGCCCCTGATGCATCCAGAATGTCGTCTTGTGGATGTCATCATCGTGCATGCGCATTTGATGATAGCCTGAACAAAGATCCAGCTTAGTGAAGAATCGGCCCCACGAAGCTCGTCCAGAAGCTCATCAACCATCGGGGTGGGGAACTTGTCCTTTTCACCTCCGCTCATTGAGAGCACGATACTCATGGTAGGGTAGAGGTGAAACCCATAAGATCTCGCGACCAACTCATGGTTTTGGCACATGGATAGCAAGCTTCCACGCACCCTTGTCCATAGCTAGTTCTTTGGTGATACTCCAATCCTTCAGATCTCTCTTTACGGACTCCTCCCATGTTAAATTCAGTCTACCCTGACCTTTCTTGACATTATCCGCACGCTTTAGCCATCCGCTATCCGCTATGCGCTGGAGCTTCTGGAGGCCTGCGCTGAATATGCCCAAACCATCTCAGACGATGTTGGACAAGCTTCTCTTCAATTGGTGCTACCCCAACTCTATCTCGTATATTATCATTCCGGACTCAATCCTTCCTCATGTGGACACACATCCATCTCAACATGCACATCTCCGCCACACCTAACTGTTGAACATGTCACCTTTTAGTCGGCCAACACTCAGCGCCATACAACATTGCGGGTCGAACCGCCGTCCTATAGAACTTGCCTTTTTAACTTTTGTGGCACTCTTGTCACAGAGAATGCGAGAAGCTTGGCGCCACTTCATCCATCCGGCTTTGATGCGATGGTTCACATCTTCATCAATACGCCCATCCTTCTGCAACATTGACCCCGGTGTCCTTCTGAGGCACCACCTGCCTATCAAGGCTAACCTCCTCGTGCCTAGTAGTAGTGAAACCGCACCTCATGTACTCGGTTTTAGTTCTACTAAGCCTAAAACCTTTCGAATCCAAGGTTTGTCTCCATAACTCCTATTGACCCCCGTCCGGCTATCGTAACTAGCACCACATCATCCGCAAAGAGCATACACCATGGGACCCTGGTGCGGTCCTGTCTTAATGTGACCTCATCCATCACCAAGGCAAAAAGATAAGGGCTCAAAGTTGTCCTCTGATGCAGTCCGATCTTAATCGGGAAGTCATCAATGTTGACATCACTTATTCGAACAGTTGTCACAACATTACCGTACATGTCCTTGATGAGGGTAATGTACTTTGCTGTCACTATGTGTTTCTCCAAGGCCCACCACATGACATTTCGCGGAATCTTATCATAGGCCTTCTCCAAGTCAATGAACACAAATGCAAGTCCTTCTTTTGCTCCTTGTATCTCTCCATAAGTTGTCGTACCAAGAAAATGACTTCCATGTTCGACCTCCAAGGCATGAAACCAAACTGATTTTTGGTGACGCTTGTCATTCTTCTTAAGTTGTGCTCAACGACTCTCTCTCCCATAGCTTCATTGTATGGCTCATCAGCTTAATTCCACAGTAATTAGTACAACTCTGAACATCCCCCTTGTTCTTGAAGATTACTCCGTCTCCATTCTTCTGGCATCTTGTTTGCCCGAAAAATGAGGTTGAAAAGCTTGGTTAGCCATACTATAGCTATGTCCCTGAGGCCTTTCCGCACCTCAATGAGGATACAATCAGGGCCCATCGCCTTGCCTCCTTTCATCCTTTTTAAAGCCTCCTTGACCTCAGACTCCTGGATTCGCCGCACAAAACGCCTGCTGGTCTCATCAAAGGAGTCCTTCAGTTCAATGGTAGAACTCTCATTCTCCCCATTGAACAGCTTGTTGAAGTACTCCCGCCATCTATGCTTAATCTCCTCGTCCTTCACCAGGAGTTGGTCTAATCCGTCCTTGATGCACATTTGACTTGGCTAACATCCCTCGTCTGCCTCTCTCGGATCTTGGCCATCTTATAGATGTCCCTTTCGCCTTCCTTCATACCTAACCGCTAGTAGAGGTCCTCACATGCTTAACCCCTTGCTTCACCGACAGCTCGCTTTGCGGCCTTCTTCGCCATCTTGTACTTCTCTATGTTGTCTTCAGTCCTATCCAGGTATAGGCGTCTGAAACAATCTTTCTTCTCCTTAATCGCCTTATGGACATCATCATTCCACCACCAGGTATCCTTACCTTCGCTTCTTCCCCTGGACACTCCAAACTCCTCTGAGGCCACCTTACGAATGCAAGTCGCCATCTTCATCCACACAATGTCCTCATCCCCTCCTTCCTCCCAAGGGCCCTCCTTGAACACCTGAGCTACCTCCCCCTTGAGCTTCCACCACTTCGTTCTAGCAACTTTGGCATGCTTATCCTGCTGGACACGAATCCGAAAGCAAAAGTCTACAACCACTAGCTTATGCTGAGGGAGAACACTCTCTCCAGGTATCACCTTACAATCTAGGCACGCACGCCTATCTTCTCTTCTCGAGAGGATGAAATCAATCTGGCTAGAGTGTTGACCACTACTAAAAGTCACCAGATGTGATTCTCTCTTTTTAAAAAGGGTGTTAGCAAGATAATCAAGCAAAAACGCCAAGACTTATCTCGTTTCTTCACAAGTAGTACTAGAGAGGAAAACTCAGAATGACTTGGGAGAATTAGTCTGTGTTCTAGCATGTCAATACATTGCAAGGCTGCCTTCTAGGATGAAAAAACTTGGCTACAGCAGGGCTGCCTTATAGGATGAAAAAACTTGGCTCGCCTCATACCATCTGACAGGCAAGGCAATTCTATAGTAGTGTGAGCTTGAAATCGAGTCAACCAGGGTAGTGAATCCTCCTTGCTATCGTAGATTGCAAATTCCAGTTTATGAAATTTTGGCATGGCGCCGCCTGCCTTCTTGGAGCAATCACCATACTAGGAGTTGGTGTCGTTGGAGTGCTCAGCCTCTGTTTTGGTTGGGGCATTAGACGAAGCAGACATTTCCAAGTGAGCAATGGCGCATCGCTGGGCTAATGCCTGCTGCTTGAGGTCATTGATGTCGGTCTCAATCTTCTCAAGCTTGAGGTTCAGGTTGGCGTCCGTGGTGTTCCCCAGGAGCTTCTTCATGTCATCAAAGGTAACGGGGGAACCCATGGTAGCGGATGCGGAGCCAAGGATCTGACCTCCTAATACCAAGTTGTCACATGTTAAGTTCCTGAGAGGGTAGTTAGGCTTTGGTACCATTGCCCTTTGGCTTGGCATGGCAGGTGTAATTCCGGCCCCACATCACAAAACAACTCACTATTCATTAACCACCTGACTAAAGGCCAGTAAATAGAATATACCGGGTAAACAGATGGTTAACCCGGCCTCTTAAAACCTGTTGACCACCTGGTTTTGCATACTCAAAGGGGGGCGGGCTGTTATGGGTATTTTGCCGGGTACCCGGTCTAATAGATCTGCTTCTAGAACATTGCACCTACTTTACTAGTGTCTTAACATCACATCTACATGTTTTCAATTGGAGGGTTGGCAGGAGCTAATTACTCGCAGTTCATGGTCAGGGCAGCTATTAGTCTGGCACTACACCTGTCTTTGGCGCCGAATCATTGTTGCTAGATCAACATACGGAAGCTTTTGATCAATTTTGCACTCCATCAGTATTCCTCCATCATAGTCCTTGATGTACCTAGAACCAGCAAGCTGTTAATATGTAAGGTACAATTAGATAGATCAATAGCATACTCTTTAGGGAACATAATAACCTGACAAGCCAAAATAATTTACAAAGATATGCTGTAGACCAGACTTACCCCTGCCATCTTTCTTTGTCGAATGTGATCTCCTTTGTGAAACCCTGCAAATGGAAAATAACTATTTATGTCCTTTTCTATAAAAAAATATTCATTTTGTGAGGCTGAGGTGTAACTTCATTTTATAATGGATGGGAATTTAGTTTTTCATGTTAGACTATTCATTTTCCTTTGTGAAATCCTGCAAAATGGAAAATATTGATTTTATAAAATACATGATGCTTCAAATATTCACACATAATAAATGGGACTTTAGTTTTTTAGCACTAACACATGATACATAAATTTTAGAGTAAGTTATACAAGGTCAGATGGCCACACCTGCTTTACAAAATAACCAACAGCATTGTTATCTGCATAAGTTAAGAAATGAGTGAGGCCATCAGCATCTCGGGCATGTTGCTTCAGATGATTCATTAGCCTTGTTCCGTAGCCTTTAACTTGTTCATCAGCTGTAATTGCACAAAATGCTATTTCTCCGAACCTCTGGCTACAGTTTTTGAAAGCACGATTAGGCCACTAACTAATGCACCAGGCTTCTGACACTAACTTATGAAGCAGAAAAGGAAGATCACTGACATGGTGCTAAACAGAGTATAGTATAAACAAAACCAACATAGAGAAATAAATGTAAACATACCATCCTGCAATCTAACCTGGTAAATGCTTGAGACCATTGATTGAAAGATAGATTCCAAGAGTAAATACAGTTGTATGAGACACTCAGATCATTACAAATCACTAAATGATAATCTGGTTAGACCGAAGAAATGCTAGCTCTGAAAATGGCAACATTACCTTGCATAAGGGCGGTAAGTAATGCCTCCTACAACATTATTATTCCTGATAACCATCATTGACTTGTGAGTTCTGCAAAACAAAATACAGTTAGTTAACTTTGTAAGTACTATTTAGGAATCAAGAAATTTAAGCAACCCTCAAAAAATAAACCACAGTGGCATTATCTAAATTATAAACCATACACACATTAGATTGGGCATTACCTATCCATAACAAGTCGGACTATATACTCCTTGGGCATATTAGGGAGCTGCCGTGCAAAGATATTCTTCAAACCTACCAACCTGGGGAAGACATAGCAGTCAATAACAAGTACCATCATAATTCATAAGTTCGAAGCTATGAAATGAATTAGAATGCGCACCAGATCATATGTTCGTCGACTCCATCGTTAGAATAACAGAGAAATTTCAGCTTCCCTGTATCTTCCTGCAGAATAAATTAACCCCCTTAGCAAATTCATTCTAATGAACCCTAACACGGTTAACAACAATCAAACGAAGTAACTCAAAGCTAAGTTTTCACCTCACGCTTGAGACCCTCCTCGCGGGCGCTGTAAGCGCCACTAGTCTGGATATTGTCCGTGAACAGCCCCTTGGAGTCCTCCTTCCCGTCTCCAGCCGCCGCGGACGCGGCATCGGGCTTAGGAGCCGCCGCTGTGACGGCAGATGCGGACGACGAGTCGGGCTTCGGAGGCCTGCCGGATGAGGATGCAGGTGCGGCATCGAGGCGAGCGGCGGTGAAGGTGGTAAGGGAGTCGTCGTCATCCTCGTCAGAATGGGAGGAGGACGGAGACGACGGGCGGGAAGGCGAGGATAGGGAGGTGGCGGGGGACGACGGCGCCGTGGTGTCGTCGTCCTCGTCGGCGGTGGCGTCAGAGAGGGATGGTGGCGGAAGCTTCCGCTTGCGGTGGGAGGCGCCGCCGCCCGACGTGGCGCCGGAGTGGGAGGGTGAGGGCGCCGCGAGGCCGTCCATGGAGGTTCTAGAAGTTCGAGGGGTTAGGGTTTCGAGGAGATCTGGAATCCAGAAGGTTCTGTGTCTTCTGCCGTTTGCGTAGGTATTCGAAATCGGCCGAATTCTATCGTCTCACTGGCAGTAGGACCATGTATTTTGTTGCAGAAACTAATGTTAGTCAGCGGACGCGAAACTTCGGTTCTGTGGCGCTTCTCCAACGGCTTCCCGAGAAAATCTTCGTTAACTACTCACTACAAATATGCTCATGCATTGTACCGGAAGAAAACAAATCACATATTTTTTTAAAACGGACACTTAAATCACCGGCAAAGAATCAGAGTCGTTCAAACATATTTTACCGTATTTTACCATCTGATGCAGACCTCTGTTTATATATAGACGCGACCACTTATCTGACATCGGGCAAATCTAAAGCAAACCTACGAGACGTTTGTGGGAGTGTAGACGGCCGCCAAACAAAAGCAGCCATAAATCCCATGCTTAGATGTGTTGTGATGGAAAGCGGATGCTATTTGGCGAAAAGTGGATTGACTTGTATTTGACAAACGGTGGTTTTTATCTTCCTGGCGGCTCGGAGGAGAAAAAACCCTAGCCGCCGCGACTCCTCCCCCTCCCCTCCTAGTCTCGCCGTCACCGGAGGGGTCTCCCTGGCAAAGGCCGGGCGGCCCTGAGGAAGATGGCGGCGGGACAACGATTCCCTTGTGGTGACGCAGGCATGTGAGAGCTCTGCGCGCGACAGAGGAGTTGCGGACGGTGGCGGCCACCGCCGCGGGACGGGAAAAGCACGACGATTCGGTTGGCCTGGCGATGCGGGCGCATCGTGCGTGGAGACAGTGTGGCCTACAACCTACTTGGCGGCTTGGATCTGGGGCTCCTGATCTGGGTCGGGCATCCAGGTTGGGGCTTTGCCCGGTGTAACGGCGACGGCCGCTGTGCTGCGTGCTGGCTTGTTGGTGGTGGCCGGCCAGGAGGCGGCGGTGGATCTGGCTTCAGATCTGTCCGGTGACGAGTTTGGAGCGGCAAGACTTCCGGTGAAAACCGAGCCTCGACTACGGTCATGGTGGACGATAGCGGCGTCTTTTGGCGTCATTACCTTATCGAAGGCATCGTCATAGCAAGTCACGTCACTCCTTTCGACCTGCTCTGGGGGAAACCCTAGATCTTTTTTCACGGATCGGATGATGGCGAAGTCAGGCGTCGCGCTCCTTGCTGGAGGCATCGTTTTGGAGCAGGTACCGACTAGGTGGACAGGTGGTGAAGTGGCGTGGTATCTACCGCGTCATAGACTACTGGTCTCGGCGGCGTGGCGCAACGGGGTCTCGCCGACAGATGCTGTCGATTGACGCGCACAGGGAGGTGGCGATGTCTGGCGTCGTGGTGGCGTCGACGGCAGCTAGACAGAGTAAGGTAGATGCAGCAGTACAGCACTGAAGATAGATTGGTGGCAGGTGGTTGCGGCGGCCTCATACCCAGCAGGCGTCCTGGTTGAGGAGTGCGCCGAACAGTTGGGTGCCCCATACCCGGCAGGCGTTCTGGTTCGGACCTCAGGTTTTTGATGTTAGGTTTGGCTGCGAAGTCTGTGGTATTAGGTCTACACTATCAACATCCCTTCATCAACTGGATAGGAGTAGCGGCAGATGTTGTCTAGATAGTGGCTTTAGTCTTACTGTTGTATGACTTTGTAAAGTCTTGTATAAATAATTAATAAAATGGTTGCATGCATCGTCTAGATGCAGAGGCTGGGATCCTCCTCTTTTTCAAAAAAAATTGAAAAGTGAAATTCATTTGGTGGAAGGTGGCTTAACTGGATTTTATTTGGCAGAAAGTAGTGGAAAGTAGTTTTGACCGATTTATTTCATGGTTACATTTTTTAAAATTAATAAAAGTGGACGTTTGGGAACGATTGGACGGCCGGTTTCTATATTTATAGTCAGACATCATCCTTGATTGGTCCGCAAACAAATACTATGTTTGTTTTAGGGTCTGTACTGGAGATGCCTTAATCATAAATTAAAAACTCAGTTCCACGTTCTCTATTTTACCAAGACAACCCGTTTAAAATTTGTAGCTAAACCCATCTAAAAATAGTAGCCAGTTCGAAGTTATTTACTTAGATACTAACTCATTAATCCCTCTACAAGAAAATTAGTAGATTAATTCTTAAACCTTTTGAATAATAATGCTCTCTTTTGTGATGTTTCAATTGGATGGTGAATGGTGAACTTTAGAAACTCACCTCATTTATCTTTTTTCCTAACGTATACCCCTTTGCTAGTCAAATAGTTGGAAGTTACAAATAGAATGTTTTTGTTTGATCGTATACCAAATCAGTGACATGACACTACATCACAAAAAAATTGATTAGATCTATTCGGATATATCATGATGCAAGAAGCGTCTGGCATACACCGAGAAGCAAACACAATCTTAATAAAAAATTATGAGGAAAATTTCAATCTATTCATCAAATGTCAAAGTAGTACAAAAAACATCAAAAGTAAAAATACATCTAGGTTCGTAGATCACCTAGCTACGACTATAAGCACTAGAGCAAATCGAAGGCACGCTGCCGTCATTGCCCCTCTCTCATCGAAGCCGGACAAACCTTGTTGTAGTAGACAGTCGGGAAGTCGTCATGCTAAGGCCCCATAGGACCAGCACACCAGGGCAGCAACCTCCGCTGATAGAGAGATTCTTATATCAGAAGGATCCAACCTATAAACACATGAACACGAGATGAGCGAAGATCGGATCCACATGGATCCATCAAAGACAAATGCCGATCGAATCCCATGAGATCCCTCGAAGACAAACCTCCACACACCCTCCGACGATGCTACAAACACCACCTGGATGAGGGCTAAGCGAGGAGTATTTTATTCCATCTCCAAAGAGTCTCCGTCGTCTCGCCTCTCTGAGCAGAACACAAACCCTAACAAAACTCAAAAAATCATTTGAAAACGAAGCCCTCCCGTCAGCAAGGGCTAGGATCCACTGCGCTTCCATGGCCCTAGGACCATAGAAGATGAGATAGACTGGCGGCAATGCCAATGGGAGGCACAAGAAACCCTGGGGCTTAGGATGCCCTCACGGACAAGAGCGAAGGGGTATGCCACCAGTTGTACGTGTAAACACAATCTTAGTATTAATCATGCATAAGTTTTATCCACATTCTACCGTAGGGATTTAGCTGCTCCAATATCTGTGATATGCGACACTACTTTCGATATGTCAACCAGCAAATCTCATAATAGGTAGTGTTACCCACACATGTGCGTCAGAGTTGAAACATATGCTTCATGTCCACGGGTGTCATAGATCATGGTACGTGCAGCCAATGGCATCATTATGATGATTGACATTTCGATGAAGCTGGTCGAATCTAGATATGTAGATGCGTGCCAGTAATTTCTTACAAAAAAATATGTGTGTAAGCAATTGAATTTTTTTCACAAAGCAGATGTAGCCTTGCGGTGGTCTGTACAATAGTGCAATTCGTCCTCCATGACGCATAGTTTTATTGGTCGGCAGGGACGGAGCCAGGATTTAAACATGACGGGGGAGAAGACGACAATGGAGATACATAAGTTTCTTTTCCTCGAAGACATGTTTAAATGGGTGTTGCTTTGTTGTAAAGGTGCTCTACAGGTGTCTCCAAAGGTACATGTTGGGTTGGCGTATTTCGAGATTAGGATTTGTCACTCCGATTGTCGGAGAGGTATCTCTGGGCCCTCTCGGTAATGCACATCACATAAGCCTTGCAAGCATTGCAACTAATGAGTTAGTTGTGAGATGATGTATTAGGAACGAGTAAAGAGACTTGCCGGTAACGAGATTGAACTAGGTATTGAGATACCGACGATCGAATCTCGGGCAAGTAACATACCGATGACAAAGGGAACAACGTATGTTGTTATGCGCCCTGACCGATAAAGATCTTCGTAGAATATGTAGGAGCCAATATGAGCATCCAGGTTCCGCTATTGGTTATTGACCGGAGACGTGTCTCGGTCATGTCTACATTGTTCTCGAACCCGTAGGGTCCGCACGCTTAAGGTTTCGATGACAGTTATATTATGAGTTTATGAGTTTTGATGTACCGAAGGAGTTCAGAGTCCCGGATGAGATCGGGGACATAACGAGGAGTCTCAAAATGGTCGAGACATAAAGATTGATATATTGGACGGCTATATTCGGACACCGGAAGTGTTCCGAGGAAGTTTCGGATAAAACCGGAGTACCGGGGGGTTACCGAAACCCCCCGGGGGGTTGATGGGCCTCATGGGCCTAAAGTGGAGAAGAGGAGGGGCTGCCAGGGCAGGCCGCGCGCCCCCTCTCCCCCTAGTCCGAATTGGACAAGGAGGGAGGGGCGGCGCCCCCCTTTCCTTCCTCTCCTCTCTCCCTTCCTTCCCCCTCTCCTACTTGGACAAGGAAAGGGACGGGAGTCCTACTCCCGGTAGGAGTAGGACTCCTCCTGCGCGCCTCCTACTAGGGTAGGACGCACCCCCCCTTGGCTCCTTTATATACGGAGGCAGGAGGCACCCCTAGACACACAAGTTGATCCACGTGATCGTTTTCTTAGCCGTGTGCGGTGCCCCCTTCCACCATAATCCTCGATAATATTGTAGCAGTGCTTAGGCGAAGCCCTGCGACGGTAGAACATCAAGATCGTCACTACGCCGTCGTGCTTACGGAACTCTTCCCCGAAACTTTGCTGGATCGGAGTCCGGGGATCGTCATCGAGCTGAACGTGTGCTAAAACTCGGAGGTGCCGTAGTTTCGGTGCTTGATCGGTCGGGCCGTGAAGACGGACGACTACATCAACTGCGTTGTCATAACGCTTCCGCTATCGGTCTACGAGGGTACATAGACAACACTCTCCCCTCTCGTTGCTATGCATCACCATGATCTTGCGTGTGCGTCGGAATTTTTTTGAAATTACTACGTTCCCCAACAGTGGTATCAGAGCCTAGGTTTTATGGTTTGATGTTATATGCACGAGTAGAACACAAGTGAGTTGTGGGTGATATAAGTCATACTGCTTACCAGCATGTCATACTTTGGTTCGGCGGTATTGTTGGATGAAGCGGCCCGGACCGACATTACGCGTACGCTTACGCGAGACTGGTTCTACCGCCGTGCTTTGCACACAGGTGGCTGGCGGGTGTCAGTTTCTCCAACTTCAGTTGAACCGAGTGTGGCTACGCCCGGTCCTTGCGAAGGTTAAAACAACACCAACTTGACAAACTATCGTTGTGGTTTTGATGCGTAGGTAAGATTGGTTCTTGCTTAAACCCGTAGCAGCCACGTAAAACTTGCAACGAACAAAGTAGAGGACGTCTAACTTGTTTTTGCAGGGCATGTTGTGATGTGATATGGTCAAGGCATGATGCTAAATTTTATTGTATGAGATGATCATATTTTGTAACCAAGTTATCGGCAACTGGCAGGAGCCATATGGTTGTCGCTTTATTGTATGCAATGCAATCGCCCTGTAATGCTTTACTTTATCACTAAGCGGTAGCGATAGTCGTAGAAGCATAAGATTGGCGAGACGACAACGATGCTACGATGGAGATCAAGGTGTCGCGCCGGTGACGATGGTGATCATGACGGTGCTTCGGAGATGGAGATCACAAGCACAAGATGATGATGGCCATATCATATCACTTATATTGATTGCATGTGATGTTTATATTTTATGCATCTTATCTTGCTTTGATTGACGGTAGCATTATAAGATGATCTCTCACTAAATTTCAAGATAAAAGTGTTCTCCCTGAGTATGCACCGTTGCCAAAGTTCGTCGTGCCCAGACACCACGTGATGATCGGGTGTGATAAGCTCTACGTCCATCTACAACGGGTGCAAGCCAATTTTGCACACGCAGAATACTCAGGTTAAACTTGACGAGCCTAGCATATGCAGATATGGCCTCGGAACACTGAGACCGAAAGGTCGAGCGTGAATCATATAGTAGATATGATCAACATAGCGATGTTCACCATTGAAAACTACTCCATTTCACGTGATGATCGGTTATGGTTTAGTTGATTTGGATCACGTGATCACTTAGAGGATTAGAGGGATGTCTATCTAAGTGGGAGTTCTTAAGTAATATGATTAATTGAACTTAAATTTATCATGAACTTAGTCCTGGTAGTATTTTGTAAATCATGTTGTAGATCAATAGCTCGCGTTG
Organism: Triticum urartu; assembly: GCF_003073215.2. Lineage (NCBI taxonomy): Eukaryota > Viridiplantae > Streptophyta > Magnoliopsida > Poales > Poaceae > Triticum > Triticum urartu. The sequence continues at coordinate 187,434,845 of NC_053022.1, read as the reverse complement.
TTGCTTCCCTGTGTTTATTTTGATATGTTCCTAGAGAAAATTGTATTGAAAGATATTAGTAGCAATGATGCGGATTGGATCCGTGATCTGAGGTTTATCCTCATTGCTGCACAGAAGAATTATGTCCTTGATGCACCGCTAGGTGACAGACCTATTGCAGGAGCAGATGCATACGTTATGAAAGTTTCGCTAGCTCAATATGATGACGACTTGATAGTTTAGTGCACCATGCCTAATGGCTTAGAATCGGGACTTCAAAGACGTTTTGAACGTCATGGACCATATGAGATGTTTCAGGAGTTGAAGATAATATTTCAAGCAAATACCCGAGTTGAGACATATGAAGTCTCCAACAAAGTTCTATAGCTAAAAGATGGAGGAGAATCGCTCAACTAGTGAGCATGTGCTTAGATTGTCTGGGTACTACAATCGCTTGAATCAAGTGGGAGTTAATCTTCCAGATAAGATAGTGATTGACAGAATTCTCTAGTCACCATCACCAAGTTAGTAGAACTTCGTGATGAACTATAATATGCAAGGGATAACAGAAATGATTCCCAAGCTTTTCGTGATGCTGAAATTGACGAAGGTAGAAATCAAGAAAAACATCAAGTGTTGATGGTTGACGAAACCACTAGTTTCAAGAAAAGGGCAAAGGGAAGAAGGGGAACTTCAAGAAGAACGACAAGCAAGTTGCTGCTCAAGTGAAGAAGCCCAAGTCTGGTCCTAAGCCTGAGACTAAGTGCTTCTACTGCAAAGGGACTGGTCACTGGAAGCAGAACTGCCCCAAGTATTTGGCGGATAAGAAGGATGGCAAAATAAACAAAGGTATATTTGATATACAGATTACTGATGTGTACTTTACTAGTGTTCGTAGCAACCCCTCGTTATTTGATACTGGTTCAGTTGCTAAGAGTAGTAACTCGAAACGGGAGTTGCAGAATGAACAGAGACTAGTTAAGGGTGAAGTGACGATGTGTGTTGGAAGTGGTTCCAAGATTGATATGATCATCATCGCACACTCCCTATACTTTCGGGATTAGTGTTGAACCTAAATAAGTGTTATTTGGTGTTTGCGTTGAGCATGAATATGATTTGATCATGTTTATTGCAATACGGTTATTCATTTAAGTAAGAGAATAAATTGTTGTTCTGTTTACATGAATAAAACCTTCTATGGTCATACACCCAATGAAAATGGTTCGTTGGATCTCGATCATAGTGACACACATATTCATAATATTGAAACCAAAAGATGCAAAGTTAATAATGATAGTGCACCTTATTTGTGGCACTGCCGTTTAGGTCATATTGGTGTAAAGCGCATGAAGAAACTCCATGCTGATGGGATTTTGGAATCACTTGATTATGAATCACTTGATGCTTGCGAACCATGCCTCATGGGCAAGATGACTAAGACTCCGTTCTCCAGAACAATGGAGCGAGCAACTGACTTATTGGAAATAATACATACTGATGTATGCGATCCGATGAGTGTTAAGGCTCGCGGCGGGTATCATTATTTTCCGACCTTCACAGATGATTTGAACAGATATGGGTATATCTACTTGATGAAACATAAGTCTGAAACATTTGAAAAGTTCAAAGAATTTCAAAGTGAAGTGGAAAATCATCGTGACAAGAAAATAAAGTTTCTACAATCTAATCGCAGAGACGAATATTTGAGTTATGAGTTTGGTCTTCAATTAAAACAATGTGGAATAGTTTCACAAACTCATGCCACCTGGAACACCACAGCATAATGGTGTGTCCAAACGTCATAACCGTACTTTATTGGATATAGTGCAATCTATGATGTTTTCTACCGATTTACCACTATCATTTTGGGGTTATGCATTAGAGACAGTTGCATTCACGTTAAATAGGGCACCATCTAAATCCGTTGAGACGACACTATATGAACTGTGGTTTAACAAGAAACCAAAGTTGTCGTTTCTTAAAATTTGGGGTTGTGATGCTTATGTGAAAAAGCTTCAACCTGATAAGCTCGAACCCAAATCGGAGAAATGTGTCTTCATAGGATACCCAAAGGAGACGGTTGGGTACACCTTCTATCACAGATCCGAAGGCAAGTTATTCGTTGCTTAGAATGGATCCTTTCTGGAGAAGGAGTTTCTCTCGAAAGAAGTGAGTGGGAGGAAAGTAGAACTTGATGAGGTAGCTGTACCTGCTCCCTTATTGGAAAGTAGTTCATCACAGAAAACGGTTTCTATGACACCTACACCAATTAGTGAGGAAGTTAATGATGATGATCATGAAACTTCAGATCAAGTTATTACCGAACCTCGTAGATCAACCAGAGTAAGATCCGCACCAGAGTGGTACGAAAATCCTGTTCTGGAAATCATGCTACTAGATCATGATGAACCTACGAACTATGAAGAAGCGATGGTGAGCCCAGATTCCGCAAAATGGCTTGAAGCCATGAAATCTGAGATGGGATCCATGTATGAAAACAAAGTATGGACTTTGGTTGACTTGCCCATTGATCGGAAGCAATTGAAAATAAATGGATCTTCAAGAGGAAGATGGATGCTGATAGTAGTGTTATTATCTACAAAGCTAGAATTGTCGAAAAAGGTTTTTGACAAAGTTCAAGGTGTTGACTACGATGGAATTTTTCTCACTCGTAGCGATGCTTAAGTCTGTCCAAATCATGTTAGCAAGTGCCGCATTTTTATGAAATCTGGCAAATGGATAAACAAAACTACACTCCTTAACGGATTTAAAGAAGAGTTGTATATGATGCAACCAGAAGGTTTTTGTCAATCCTAAAGGTGCTAACAAAATATGCAAGCTCCAGCGATCCATCTATGGACTGGTGCAAGCATCTCGGAGTTGGAATATGCGCTTTGATGAGATGATCAAAGTATATAGTTTTATACAGACTTGTGGTGAAGCCTGTATTTACAAGAAAGTGAGTGGGAGCACTACAACATTTCTGACAAGTATATGTGAATGACATATTATTGATCGGAAATAATATAGAATTATTATGCAAAGCATAAAGGAGTGTTTGAAAGAAGTTTTTCAAAGAAAGACCTCGGTGAAGCTGCTTACATATTGAGCATCAAGATCTATAGAGATAGATCAAGATGCTTGATAAGTTTTTCAATAAGTACATACCTTGACAAGATTTTGAAGTAGTTCAAAATGGAACAGTCAAAGAAAGAGCTCTTGCCTATGTAACAAGGTGTGAAATTGAGTAAGACTCAAAGCCCGACCATGGCAGAAGATAGAAAGAGAATGAAAGTCATTCCCTATGCCTCAATCATAGGTTCTATAAAGTATGCCATGTTGTGTACCTATTGTATACCCTACACTGTTTTTGGCAAGGGAGTACAATAGTGATCTAGGAGTAGATCACTGGACAGCGGTCAAAATTATCCTTAGTGGAATAAGGAAATATTTCTCAATTATGGTGGTGACAAAAGGTTCGTCGTAAAGAGTTACGTCGATGCAAGCTTTGACACAGATCTGGATGACTCTAAGTCTCGATCTAGATACATATTGAAATTGGGAGCAATTAGCTAGAGTAGCTCCATGCAGAGCATTGTTGACATAGATATTTGCAAAATACTTACGGATCTGAATATGACAAACCCGTTGACTAAAATTATCTCACAAGCAAATCATGATCACACCTTATTACTCTTTGGGTGTTAATCACATAGCGATGTGAACTAGATTACTGACTCTAGTAAACCTTTTGGGTGTTGGTCACATTTCAATGTGAACTATGGGTGTTAATCACATAAAGATGTGAACTATTGATGTTAGATCACATGGCGATGTGAACTAGATTATTGACTCTAGTGCAAGTGGGAGACTGAAGGAAATATGCCCTAGAGGCAATAATAAAGTTATTATTTATTTCCTTATTTCATTATAAATGTTTATTATTCATGCTAGAATTGTATTATCCGGAAACATAATACTTGTGTGAATACATAGACAAACTAAACGTCACTAGTATGCCTCTACTTGACTAGCTCGTTAATCAAAGATGGTTATGTTTCCTAACCATAGACATGTGTTGTCATTTGATTAACGGGATCACATTATTAGGTGAATGATCTGATTGACATGACCCATTCCATTAGCTTAGCACCCGATCGTTTAGTATGTTGCTATTGCTTTCTTCATGACTTATACATGTTCCTATGACTATGAGATTATGCAACTCCCGTTTGCCAGAGGAACACTTTGTGTGCTACCAAACGTCACAACGTAATTGGGTGATTATAAAGGTGCTCTACAGGTGTCTCCAAAGGTACATGTTGGGTTGGCGTATTTCGAGATTAGGATTTGTCACTCCGATTGTCGGAGAGGTATCTCTGGGCCCTCTCGGTAATGCACATCACATAAGCCTTGCAAGCATTGCAACTAATGAGTTAGTTGTGAGATGATGTATTACGGAACGAGTAAAGAGACTTGCCGGTAACGAGATTGAACTAGGTATTGAGATACCGACGATCGAATCTCGGGCAAGTAACATACCGATGACAAAGGGAACAACGTATGTTGTTATGCGCTCTGACCGATAAAGATCTTCGTAGAATATGTAGGAGCCAATATGAGCATCCAGGTTCCGCTATTGGTTATTGACTGGAGACGTGTCTCGGTCATGTCTACATTGTTCTCGAACCCGTAGGGTCCGCACGCTTAAGGTTTCGATGACAGTTATATTATGAGTTTATGAGTTTTGATGTACCGAAGGAGTTCGGAGTCCCGGATGAGATCGGGGACATAACGAGGAGTCTCGAAATGGTCGAGACATAAAGATTGATATATTGGACGGCTATATTCGGACACCGGAAGTGTTCCGGGGAAGTTTCGGATAAAACCGGAGTACCGGGGGGTTACCGGAACCCCCCGGGTGTTAATGGGCCTCATGGGCCTAAAGTGGAGAAGAGGAGGGGCTGCCAGGGCAGGCCGCGCGCCCCCTCTCCCCCTAGTCCGAATTGGACAAGGAGGGAGGGGCGGCGCCCCCCTTTCCTTCCTCTCCTCTCTCCCTTCCTTCCCCCTCTCCTACTTGGACAAGGAAAGGGAGGGGAGTCCTACTCCCGGTAGGAGTAGGACTCCTCCTGCGCGCCTCCTACTACGGCCGGACGCACCCCCCCTTGGCTCCTTTATATACGGAGGCAGGGGGCACCCCTAGACACACAAGTTGATCCACGTGATCGTTTTCTTAGCCGTGTGCGGTGCCCCCTTCCACCATAATCCTCGATAATATTGTAGCGGTGCTTAGGCGAAGCCTTGCGACGGTAGAACATCAAGATCATCACTACGCCGTCGTGCTGACGGAACTCTTCCCCGACACTTTGCTGGATCGGAGTCCGGGGATCGTCATCGAGCTGAACGTGTGCTAAAACTCGGAGGTGCCGTAGTTTCGGTGCTTGACCGGTCAGGCCGTGAAGACGTACGACTACATCAACCGCGTTGTCATAATGCTTCCGCTATCGGTCTACGAGGGTACGTAGACAACACTCTCCCCTCTCGTTGCTATGCATCACCATGATGTTGCGTGTGCGTAGGAATTTTTTTGAAATTACTACGTTCCCCAACACATCCGGCCCCGCAAGCCCGGACATCCGACACTTCCCGAGGTCCCGGACATCCGCCCCCCTGTCTGGAAATCCGGACCCCCCTGAACCCGAGAGCAACATGGCCAGCTTCACCAGCCCGGACATCCGGCCCTTCGCGAACGCCCGGACATCCGGCCCGACGCCCGGACGTCCGGCCTCCCTGTCTGCGCACAGTAAAGGGCCAAGGCCCGTGTACCCCTTCTACCCCCTAGACTATATATACTCCATCCCGTACAACTTTCTAGGGTTAGCAAAGGATTAGCTCATATTTTGTGTGAGAGCTTTGCTCATCCACTTGGTTACCTTCTCCTCGGAGATTCGAGCCTCCACCGGAGAAGATCCCCCAAGCGGATTCAAGACCCCTCTTTAGGGAAGAACATCAAGACCTCTGAAAGAACATGCAGTGCCCCCATGTTTGGTTTTGGTAATTGATGACAATCTCTATGGACTAATGGTTGCCTTGAGTTATATTTGAAGGTTTTGTCCATAGGCTTTTCTTGGAGTACATGTGTTGGTTTCAAGGAGAGTTTGTGTCGACCAAGGTGCTATTCAAGGAATTACCTAAAGATTGGTCTTGTGAGAGGTTGATCAAGACTAAGTCAAAGAGTGAATCAAGTTGATCAACCCACAAAGCGTAGAAGATGTACCGAGAGGGATCAAGTGATCCCATGGTATGGTAAGCATTGTCAATTACGCTTTGTGTACTAACCCATGGTCTTCGTGAGGGTTCTTTGTGGGGTTAGGTTGCGGTGTGCAAGTTCAAGTGGAGCATCACGAAGAGATCAAATGCTTGAAGCTTGCCGTCCTTTGTGGTGACAATGGACTTGTGAAGATGTGCGGAAGAAAGGCTCACCCATAGTGGAGTATGGGGGAGCAATCAACTAGTCTTCATCAAGTCAACACAATCAAGAAAGGTTGCTGTGTGCAAGTTCAAGTGGAGCATCACGAAGAGATCAAATGCTTGAAGCTTGCCGTCCTTTGTGGTGACAATGGACTTATGAAGATGTGCGGACGAGTGGCTCACCCATAGTGGAGTATGGGGAGCAATCAACTAGTCTTCATCGAGTCAACCTAATCAAGAAAGGTGGTCCAACTTGAGGAAGTCAAGATCGTCATCATCTAGCTCAAGTGGACCATGTGCAATCTTGTTTGGTTCTTCTCTTTGTGAGTTTTGGAGCTTATGGTCATCTTGGTGACAAGCTCGAGTTCATCGAAAACAGAGTCCACTCGCATCTTCTATGATGTTTTCGATGTTGGAGGTTTTTGCCGGTTCTTCTCGGTTGGAGGTTTCTCTCCTCTTTTTGTTGGCATACCTCCCCTACCTCTTTTTGTCGCTGTTTTGATGCTACTCGTCGTCTTGTATCCAACAAGCTTGAGTTTGCTCAATTCGGAGCTCATATGCAGAAGTTATGGCAGTTCTGATTTTCCGTGGAGTTTACTTGCTTTCGTGGAAGTGGCATAAGGATGGCGCCAGCGGTAGTACCGCTGGGACGGAGCGGCAGTACCGCTCATCGCCACAAGCAGTAGTACCGTTGTCCCACAGCGGTAGTACCACCCATGGCCATAAGCGGTAGTACGGCTCCGGTTCTGCGCTGGTACCGCCTCGACTCGAGACGTGGTTTTCTCGTGTCGGGTTCAGCGGCAGTAGGAGCGGTAGTACCGCTGATGTGCGATAGTACCGCGGTACCACCACCCCTAGTGCCGCTCAATGGCCCTCCTCTCTGTTCCTTCTCCCTGTGTTCGTGGTAGGCACTGTGCGCGGTCCCAGCGGTAGTACCGCCGGGCCGGAGCGGCAGTACCGCTTATCGCCACATGCGGTAGTACCGCTGTCCCAAGTGGCAGTACCGTTGTGGCCAACGGTAGTACCGCTGGCTCCAGCGGTAGTGCCGCTCATACGGCTCTGCCTCGCACTCTGTTTCACTCCGCTCTCCATGTTCTACCGCCCGAGCGGTAGTACCGCTCCCCTGAGCAGTAGTATCGCTCGTGCGCGGACTAAGCACATAACGGTTGGATTCGGGAGCTCCTATAAAAGGGGGTCTTATTCCCCATTCAACCTTATCTCTTAAGCTCGTGTTCTTCCCCCATTGTTGACCTTCTTCGAGCTTGCTAACTCTCAATCCCTCCATGGATTCTTGCTAGTTTTTGAGGGAAAAGAGAGAGGAGATCTAGATCCACATTTCCACCAATCACTTTCTCCTCTATGTGAGGGGAACCCCTTGGATCTAGATCTTGGAGTTCTTTGTGTTCTCTTTCTTGTTCTTCCTCTCATTTTCCTCCCTAGCATTAGTTGCTTTGGTGGGATTTGAGAGAGAAGGACTTGGGCACTCCGTGTGCCCTTGCCATTGCATTTGGTGCATCGGTTTGAGTTCTCCACGGTGATACGTGGAAGTTACAAGTTGAGAAGCTTATTACTCTTGGGTGCTTGGTACCCTTGAGCTTGTTCCTCTTGGGTGCTTGGGCGCCCTATACGGTTGGTGGTGTTCGGAGCTCAATCATTGTGGTGTAAAGCTTCGAGCAAGTGTCGGGGTCTCCAATTAGGTTGTGGAGATCGCCCCGAGCAATTTGACGGGTACCGGTGACCGCCCCCAAGGGTTGCCAAAGTGTACGGGTTTGGTGACCGCCCCCAAGGGTTGCCATTTGTACGGGTTCGGTGACCGCCCTCAAGGGTCCCTTAGTGGAATCACGGCATCTTGCATTGTGCGAGGGCGTGAGGAGATTACGGTGGCCCTAGTGGCTTCTTGGGGAGCATTGTGCCTCCACACCGCTCCAAACGGAGATTAGCATCCGCAAGGGTTTGAACTTCGGGATACATCGTCGTCTCCGTGTGCCTCGGTTATCTCTTACCCGAGCCCTTTACTTATGCACTTTACTTTGTGATAGCCATATTGTTCTTTGTCATATATCTTGCTATCACATAGTTGCTTATCTTGCTTAGCATAAGTTGTTGGTGCACATAGGTGAGCCTAGTTGTTTTAGGTTTTGTGCTTGACAAATTAACCGCTAGGTTTATTCCGCATTTGTTCAAGCCTAAACCGTAATTATTTTAAAACGCCTATTCACCCCCCTCTAGGCGACATCCACGATCTTTCAACCTCCTCACAGAGAAGAACCGGTTACCCTTTTGTATCGTCCCTAGTTGTCCGTGGACCGTGTATCGTTCTATGTATCAGAGGATCTAGCACATGTGTGACTTGTTCTTGTTAGTTTGAGTGTTCCTCTTGTGTTTCCCCTTGTGATTTCCCTCGTTTTCCCTTGTTTCCCTCTTTGTGTTCCTCGTGTTCTTCGCGGGATCCGCTCCTTTCGTGAAAGATCGGGCTATTAGGGTTCTACCCTACATCATCTTGGTATCTAGAGCCACGTTGATCACGATTTCGGAGCCTCCCCGTTGCGTTTCTAGCCTTGTTTTGTTGTTTTTCGTCCTAATTCGAAAATTCCCCACCAAAAATAGCCCCAATTTTTTTTGTGATTTGTTGGTGTGTTGAGATTTTGTTGGTTTGGATTCGTGGATTTGCTTTGTTTTGAGTGGATCTAGCATCCCATCCTTTCCCCCCTATTTCCATCCACAAATTCCTCCGAATTTCGCCCGGATTTAACCTCCCCACGCGGTGTTCATCCCGTTCGTCCCCGGATCCAGAGCCTGGACATCCGGCCCGCAGAGCCCGGACATCCGGCCCCACCCGGACATTCGACCTTCCACGCGGACATCCGGCCCCTGGCAGCAACATATCCATCCACCGCCCCAATTTCCACCAAATTTTGTTCTGGTGCTCACCATATACCATATATACTTCTGCATAACCCAACCATTTTTGGACCGTTTCGCTCTCCGACACAATTGCTATTTCGAGGTTTGAGAATTTGAGTTGCGGTACCGTATCCTTTTGTGTTTCGGCTATCTAGGTACGGTTCGACAACGACATCACCGCCGCTCATCTTTGCCACGGACACGTCATCAACAACGACCACCTCGACTACATCTTGGTATTCGTGCCACCATTTTGACACCATACCGGAAGCAAGACCGGTAACCTCATCTTGGTATTGGACATATCATTCTTGCCATTACATTGATAGCCATCATAGCCTTACTCCTTTGCGTTGCTTACCCATCGAGACTAGCCATTGAGTATTGCTGGCAACGAGACTTGTGCACATTAGTGATCATACTTCCCATAGCATACATACATCATTGTTGCATATATTGGTATCATCTCTTGTGTCACAAAGTTGTCATCGCATACTCATTTGCTATCTTGGTTCGTCAAGCATTGCATGAGAAAAGAGCTCAAACATCAAAGAGCCAAACAAGCTTTTAAGCAAAGAGAAAAGATAAGCAAAGAGCTTTTAAGCAAGAATCATAGCATCTTACAGCATTAAGATTGTCATAGTCGATCATCTTGGATCATATCATAACAACACCTTGCATAGAACATATTTGGAATAGAAGTCGTTGCATTTTTGCTAAGTAGGTTGTGCACAAGTTCTTGTATCCGCCTATTGTGCAATCGTGCTAGCGTCTCTCTAGTGTTGTGCAACAAGAGCATTTTTGTGGATTCCACATTTTGGCTCACCCTTGGTTGCACAACCCCACTTATCTTTTTTGCGCGTGTGTTTCCGTGTACCTTATATGCTTGGTCTACTTGTTACATTGCATCTTGCGAATCTTTTCCAACATTATTGAAGCTCACTTACAATTGCATCAAATTTTGTGCCACCATCCTAACCAAGCTCCACCAAAAGCTTTTACTTGTGTAGGTGTGAGAAACCGACAAGAACTCGTACCAATTGTGCTATTTCCTTGTCCTACATTGGAGTGATCCTCGATCCACTTTCAACTTCGGTCAAGGTACATTTGGTACTCATTCTTCTCTTTCTACCACTCACATTTGTCTTGGAATGATGGATAGGCCAAGTACTTCTACCAACCCACTCTTCATGGAGCAAGACGACGACATGAACTCCTTCGTCACCAAGAGTCACCTCTTTGGTGCACAACGTGCTTTGCATCAAGAGCAACAAGCTATGAGTGAACGCATCGATAACCTTGCCGCCGACTTGCGACTTTCCAAGCAACGTACAAGGGACTACTTCGACCACAAGCTCGACGATCACACGCAAGAGAATGACGCAAGGATGGACGAAATTTGTGCTTTGTTGCTCAACCGCTCATCTTCCACTTCAAGAAGGAGCCGTTCAAGCCGCCACTCCGACTTCACCCTCTTCGGCTCTAGTACACTGACATCGAACACTCTTCGTCGAGTCGCGCGCACCGACCGTCAAGCAAGCCTCAATCCCCTACGAGACACCGACTCTCAAGAGCGCCGACGACGTCAAACTCAAGAGGCCTTTGCGCTAGCACGAGAATGGCAACGACAACGCCAACATGAAGAGGAAGAGCGAGCGCGTCTACACCAAAATGCTCAAGATGCCGAGGCACAACTTCAAGAACAACAACTCCGTGATGCTCAAGCACTTGCGGCGCAACAAGATCTACGCGATTCGAGTCGAGCCGTTGTTGATCGAAGCCGACAAGCCCGTGAACAAGAGGAAGCACTTCGCGAAGAAATTCAAGAACGAAGATTTCAAGCTCGCGTGCGTCGTCAAGTTCCTCCTCGAGCCCGACAAGCTCCTCCACGAGCTCGCCAAGAACAACAAGTCAATCAAGAGCATGAAGACAATGGAGATCCTCCATGACAAGAACAACATGGCGATAACAACCCTCCGTGCCAAGAGCACCACGAGTTGCACAATCATCAACAACATGGGCGTCATCACCCCCGACCCCAACACAATGAAGAGCAACGTTATGGCAAACTCAAGTTCACCATGCCCGAGTTCAACGGAAGCAACGATCCCGAAGAGTACCTTTCATGGGCATTGAAGGTTGATAAGATCTTCCGTTTGCACAATTTTGAAGAAGAGAAGAAGATCGTGATGGCATCCCTTGAGTTCCAAGATTATGTCCTCATTTGGTGGGAACAAATCATAGAGCACCGAGAGGCAAGAGGTGAACCACCCATCACTACGTGGGCGCAAATGAAGGATGTCATGAGAGCACGCTTCATACCTACCTACTACAACCGCGACCTCTTCAAGAAACTCCAACAACTCAAGCAAGGAACAAAGAGCGTTGAAGAATACTACAAGGAGATGGAGATTGCAATGATAAGAGCCAATGTCATGGAAGATGATGAGCAAACAATGGCACGTTTCTTGAACGGACTCAATCACCCTATCAAGAAGATCGCCGACTTCCAACCATACTCAAATCTCATCGAGCTAGTGCACCAAGCTACCAAAGTGGAACACCAAGTGCAAGATGATTTCAAGTATGCCAAGTTCTCATCCAAGTCCTACGGCTTCTACAATAACCAAGCTTCAACGACTCCAACACCGACTACAAGACCTTCTACTTCCAACATCGACAAGTCGACTTCCAAGAAAGCTTCGTCACCTACAAGCCATCCTCCTACGAGCAACTTCAAGCCAAGAGCTACATCATCATCAACTCCAACCGACGAGACCGTCAAGACGAGTTCCTTCAAGTGTTTCACTTGCGGAGGCCGAGGCCACAAGTCCTATGAGTGCACCAACAAGCGAACCATGGTCTTCAACGACGATGGCACTTATGACTCCACGAGCGAAGGCGAAATGGAAGCCCTCGAGCGAGTCGCCATGCACCGCCAAGTGAACAATGAAGAAGAACAAGTCTTTTGTGATGAAGACTCAAGTCCCGCACTTGTTGTCTCCAAAGTCTTGACTCTCCAACATCACCAAGAAGAAGACCAACGATGCCACATATTCCACACCAAGGCCGGCGTCAATGGACGATCCGTCAAGGTCATCATCGATGGAGGGAGTTGTCATAATCTCGCTAGCGAAGAACTTTGCTCCAAGCTCCAATTGCCCAAGACGAAGCATCCACATCCATACAAAGTGCAATGGCTTAGTGACTCCGGCACTATCCAAGTCGAGCACCGAGTACAAGTCTCCTTCAAGATCGGTGCCTACGAAGACACCTTGGAGTGCGACATCGTTCCAATGACCGTTTGTCATCTTCTCCTTAGACGGCCATGGCAATTCGATAGAGGAGTCGTACACAACGGCCGAACGAACCACTACATCTTCAAGATGAAGGGCAAGGAGTACGTCCTCCGTCCAATGTCGCCTAGTCAAGTGATCGCCAACAAGCAAGCCACCCATCGTGGAGATCATAGTGAGAGAGCGAGCCACCAAAAAGAGAGTGAGCGCCACAAGCCAAAATTGAGTGCCTCCATGATGAGCGAAAACAAAAATCTAGTTCTATTTGCCACAAAACGTGAGATGAGAGAAGTGTGTGAGCACCCATCTAGTGTCCTACACTACGTCCTCGTGTGCAAGGACAATGCACCACAAACTAACACTTCTCACACTCTTCCTCTAGTGTTGTCTTCTCTTTTGCAGGAATTTCAAGATGTTTTTCCCGATGAGCTACCTCCGGGTCTACCTCCTCTACGAGGCATTGAGCACCGAATCGACCTCATCCCCGGAGCACCTCTTCCGAACAAAGCTCCATACCGTGTCAACCCCGACGAAACAAAAGAAATACAAAGGCAAGTAAAGCATCTCATAGACCATGGACATGTGCGTGAAAGTTTGAGCCCTTGTGCCGTTCCGGTCATTCTTGTGCCAAAACGTGATGGTAGTTTTCGCATGTGCTCCGATCGTAGACCTATCAATGCTATCACCGTTCGCTATAGGTATCCCATTCCACGCCTAGATGATATGCTTGATGAGCTTAGCGGTGCCACTATATTTTCCAAAATTGATCTTAAGAGTGGTTACTATCAAATCCGCATACAAGAGGGTGATGAATGGAAAACCGCCTTCAAAACCAAGTTTGGTTTATATGAGTGGTTAGTCATGCCTATGGGTCTTTCGGAAGCACCGGGCACTTTTATGCGCCTCATGAATCATGTCTTTCGCCCTTACATTGGTATATTTGTTGTGGTCTACTTTGATGACATTCTTGTGTTTAGCAAATCTATCAAAGAGCATGTCACCCATGTTTGCACCATTTTGCAAACTCTTAGAAAAGAGCGCCTCTATGCTAATATGGAGAAATGCCTTTTTGGTGTTGATAAGCTCGTTTTCTTGGGTTTTGTTGTTTCTTCTAAGGGTGTTCATGTTGATGAGTCCAAGATTAATGCTATTAAGACTTGGCCGCAACCAACCAACTTGCATCAAGTGCGTAGTTTTCTTGGCCTCGCGGGTTTCTATCGTCGCTTTGTGAAGGATTTTGGCACCATTGCTTCGCCTTTGCATGCTTTGAGCAAGAAGAATGCGCCTTTTGTTTGGGGACCATCCCAAGATACCGCATTCAATGAGCTTAAGAATTTGCTTACTCATGCTCCCGTGCTTGCGTTACCCAACTTCGACAAACCTTTTGAAATTCATTGCGATGCTAGTGGTAATGGCATAGGAGGTGTGTTAACGCAAGAGAAGCGCCCCATAGCTTACTTTAGTGAGAAACTTTCCGGAGCGCAACTTAATTACCCCATCTAGGACAAAGAGCTATATGCTTTAGTCCGTGTTTTGCCTGAATGGGAACATTACCTTCGTCCCCATGAGTTTATCATTCATACTGATCATGAGACTCTCAAGTATCTTAAGGGACAAACATAGTTGAACAAGCGTCATGCTAAATGGATTGAATTTATTGAGTATTTTCCCTATGTCATCAAGTACATCAAGGGTAAAGAAAACATCTTAGCGGATGCTCTTTCCCGCATATGCATGCTTGTCACGCAACTTGAGTTAGATGTCATTGGCTTCGAGCATATCAAAGACTTGTATGAGCATGATGCAACTTTTGCTACTCCTTATGCCAAGTGTTTGTCGAATACATCTTGGGAACGCTATTACATCAAAGACGGGTATCTTATGAGAGCTAACAAACTTTGCATCCCCGAGTCGTCTCTTCGTTTGTTGCTTTTGCAGGAATCACATGGAGGAGGCTTAATGGGACACTTCGGACGCGACAAGACGTTCGCCACGCTCTCGAAGAGCTACTTTTGGCCAAAGATGTTTCGGGACGTCAATCGTTTCACCAACCGGTGTTCTACATGTCACAAAGCTAAGTCCAAAGCTCAATCTCATGGTCTCTATATGCCTTTACCAATCCCATACCAACCATGGGAAGACATTAGCATGGACTTTGTACTTGGTTTGCCTAGAACTCGAAATGGGAAAGATTCCATATTTGTCATTGTGGACCTTTCTCAAAAATGGCACATTTTATTCCTTGCCACAAGATAGACGATGCTTGACATGTTGCTAATCTCTTTTGTAGGGAAATTTTGCGTCTCCATGGTGTGCCAAAGACCATCGTCTCGGACCGCGACGTCAAGTTCCTTAGCAACTTTTGGAAGACCCTATGCGCCAAGCTCAGAATCAAGCTACTCTTCTCCACGGCATACCATCCTCAAACCGACGGCCAAACGGAGGTGACAAACCGCACACTCTCCGCTCTACTTCGAGTACTCATCAAGAAGAACATCAAGGAGTGGGAGGAGTTTATACCCATCACCGAGTTTGCCTACAGCCGAGCAAGACATTCAACAACCGGCAAGTCCCCTTTTGAGGTCGTCTACGGATTCAACCCTTTGTCACCATTGGATATTCTACCTCTACCACTCCAAGAGCGAATCAATTTGGACGCAAGTGCACGAGCGACCCATCTCAAGAAGGTGCGTGAAGATACAAGAAACACCATCGAGCGCCAAGTACAACGCCTTGCGACCAAGCTCAACGTCAACAAGCACCCTATGATATTCAACATTGGAGACCTCGTGTGGCTACACCTTCGCAAGGACCGCTTTCCCCAAGAATGCAAGTCCAAACTTCGACCACGCGTGGATGGACCATTCAAGGTGCTTACACGCTACAACAACAACGCTTACAAGATCGACATTCCTCGTGACAAGTACTCCGTGAGTGACATCTTCAACATCAAAGATCTCTCGCCCTACCATGGTGATGAGGATTTCGATCCGAGGACGGATCTTCCCCAAGGGAGGGGAGATGATGCAGAGCATCCCAAGATCATCCCCATGGATGCACCCACACCTCCAACGGCACCACTTGGACCAATGACACGAGCCCGAGCCAAAGCTATCGAAGATAAGGTGAACTCACTCCTCTCCGAACTTCCACTTTCTATGCATGAGACATGGCTACTACCTAAGTCCGAGATGTTGTGCATGATTAGGTACCAAGAGGGTCCTCCCGAAGATGCGCATGAAGACAGACGAGTCCCCAACTCCACGGATGAGGAGAACCAACGGAAGGATCCAAGAGCATCTCCCAGGCCCCGGACATCCGGCCAAGGTCCCGGACATCCGGCCCCTGGAGCGCCTTCCTCTACAGCTGCTCAACCACCAAGTGCCTACAGGCCCCAGACATCCGGCCCCGCAAGCCCGGACATCCGGCACTTCTCGAGGTCCCGGACATCCAGCCCCCTGCCCGGAAATCCGGACCCCCCGAACCCGAGAGCAACATGGCCAGCTTCACCAGCCCACACATCCGGCCCTCCGCGAACACCCGGACATTCGGCCCGACGCCCGGATGTCTGGCCTCCCTGTCTGCGCACAGTAAAGGGCCAAGGCCCGTGTACCCCTTCTACCCCCTAGACTATATATACTCCATCCCGTACAACTCTCTGGGGTTAGCAAAGGATTAGCTCATATTTTGTGTGAGAGCTTTGCTCATCCACTTGGTTACCTTCTCCTCGGAGATTCGAGCCTCCACCGGAGAAGATCCCCCAAGCGGATTCGAGACCCCTCTTTAGGGAAGAACATCAAGACCTCCTCATGGAGAAGAACCGGTTACCCTTTTGTATCGTCCCTAATTGTCCGTGGATCGTGTATCGTTCTATGTATCCGAGGATCTAGCACATGTGTGACTTGTTCTTGTTAGTTTGAGTGTTCCTCTTGTGTTTCCCCTTGTGATTTCCCTCGTTTTCCCTCGTTTACCTCTTTGTGTTCCTCGTGTTCTTCGCGGGATCCGCTCCTTTCGTGAAAGATCGGGCGATTAGGGTTCTACCCTACATCAGGATTGACAACCCCTTTATCGTGTTGGTTGCGAGGAGTTTATTTGTTTGTGTAGGTGCGAGGGACTCGTGCGTGGCCTCCTACTGGATTGATACCTTGGTTCTCAAAAACTGAGGGAAATACTTACGCTGCTCTGCTGCATCACCCTTTCCTCTTCAAGGGAAAACCAACGCAATGCTCAAGAGGTAACAAGAAGGATTTCTTGCGCCGTTGCCGGGGAGGTTCACGTAAGACAAGTCAAGATTTGACTCCCGACAACGAGCCATTTCTGGCGCCATTGCCGGGGAGTCTACGCAAAACTCAACATACCAAGTACCCATAATAAACCCTTATCTCCCGCATTACATTATTTGCCATTTGCCTCTCGTTTTCCTCTCCCCCACTTCACCCTTGCCGTTTTATTCGCCCTCTCTCTCTCCATCCTCCATCTCTTTCTCTATTCGCCTCCTTTTGCCCGTTTCTTGTTTTCTTGTGTGTCAGATTGCTTGCTTGTCACGATGGCTCAAGATAATATCAAATTGTGTGACTTTACCAATACCAACAACAATGATTTTATTAGCACTCCGATTGCTCCTCTTACCTATGCTGAATCTTGTGAAATTAATGCTGCTTTGCTGAATCTTGTCATGAAAGATCCGTTTTCCGGCCTTCCTAGTGAAGATGCCGCTACCCATCTAAACAATTTTGTTGATCTGTGTGATATGCAAAAGAAGAAAGATGTGGACAATGATATTGTTAAAATGAAGCTATTTCCTTTTTTCGCTTAGAGATTGTGCCAAAGCTTGGTTTTCGTCTTTGCCTAAAAATAGTACTGATTCGTGGAATAAGTGCAAATATGCATTTATCTCTAAGTATTTTCCTCCCGCTGAGATCATCTCTCTTAGAAACGTATTATGAATTTTAAGCAACTTGATCATGAACATGTTGCACAAGCTTGGGAGAGGATGAAATT
Organism: Triticum urartu; assembly: GCF_003073215.2. Classification (NCBI taxonomy): domain Eukaryota; kingdom Viridiplantae; phylum Streptophyta; class Magnoliopsida; order Poales; family Poaceae; genus Triticum; species Triticum urartu. The sequence goes on along the minus strand of NC_053022.1, from coordinate 187,417,194 downwards.
AATGATACGTAATTGCCCTACACATGGTTTGAATTTGTGGATGATTATACAAATTTTTTATGCCGGATTGAATTTTGCTTCTAGAAATCTTTTAGATTCGGCCGCGGGAGGCACTTTTATGGAAATCACTTTAGGAGAAGCTACTAAACTCCTAGATAATATTATGGTTAATTATTCTCAATGGCACACTGAAAGATCTACTAATAAGAAAGTGCATGCGATAGAAGAAATTAATGTTTTGAGTGGTAAGATGGATGAACTTATGAAATTATTTGCTAATAAAAGTGTTTCTTCTGATCCTAATGATATGCCTTTGTCTACTTTGATTAATAATAATAATGAATCTTTGGACGTGAATTTTGTTGGTAGGAATAATTTTGGTAACAACGCGTATAGAGGAAACTTTAATCCTAGGCCGTACCCTAGTAATTCCTCTAATAATTATGGTAATTCCTAAAACAATTCTTATGGAAATTTTAATAATATACCCTTTGATTTTGAATCTAATATTAAAGAATTTATTACCTCGCAAAAAAATTTCAATGCTTTGATTGAAGAAAAATTGCTTAAGATTGATGAGTTGGCTAGGAACGTTGATATAATTTCTCTTGATGTTGATTTCTTTGAAACTTAGATCTATTCCTCCTAAGAATGATATCAATGAGTCTCTCAAAGCCATGAGAATTTCCATTGATGAGTGCAAAGAAAGAACCGCTAGGATGCGTGCTAAGAAAGATTGCTTTATAAAAGCGTGTTCTTCTAGTTTCCATGATAATAAAGATGAAGATCTAAAAGCTATTGATGTGTCCCCTATTAAATCTTTGTTTTGAAATATGAATCTTGATAATGATGGGACTGAATATGATCCACCTTTACCTAGAAGGCGTTCCAAAAATTCGGAGTCTTTAGATCTTGATGCTAAAATTGTTAAAAGTGGGATTGAAGAAGGTTAAACTTTAAATATAGATGAACCCACTATCTTGGATTTCAAGGAATTTAATTATGATAATTGCTCTTTGATATATTGTATTTCCTTGTTGCAATCCGTGCTAAATTCTCCTCATGCTTATAGTCAAAATAAAGCCTTTACCAAACATATCATTGATGCTTTGATGCAATCTTATGATGAAAAACTTGAGTTGGAAGTTTCTATCCCTAGAAAACTTTATGATGAGTGGGAACCTACTATTAAAATTAAAATTAAAGATCATGAGTGCTATGCTTTGTGTTATTTGGGTGCTAGTGTTTCCACGATTCCTAAGACTTTGTGTGATTTGCTAGGTTTCCGTGATTTTGATGATTGCTCTTTAAACTTGCACCTTGCGGATTCCACTATTCAGAAACCTATGGGAAGAATTAATGATGTTATTATTGTTGCAAATAGGAATTATGTGCCCATAGATTTTATTATTCTTGACATAGATTGCAATCCTTCATGTCCTATTATTCTTGGTAGGTCTTTCCTTAGAACGATTGGTGCAATTATTGATATGAAGGAAGGGGATATTAGATTCCAATTTCTGTTAAGGAAAGGCATGGAACACTTCCCTAGAAAGAAAATGAAATTACCTTATGAATCTATTATGAGAGACACTTATGGATTGCCTTCCAAAGATGGCAATACCTAGATCTATCCTCGCTTTTATGCCTAGCTAGGGGCGTTAAACGATAGCGCTTGTTGGGAGGCAACCCAATTTTATTTTTATTCCTTGCTTTTTGCTCCAGTTTAGTAATAAATAATTTATCTAGCCTCTGTTTTGGTTGTGTTTTTTGTGTTTAATTGTGTTTATGCCAAGTAGAACCATTGGAAAGACTTGGGGGAAGTCTTTTTAATCTTGCTGTAAAAAACAGAAACTTTAGCGCTCACGAGAATTGCTCTCCTTTTTATTTGGAAAGTGATATTTAGTTAATTCTTTTTGCAGATGATTAATAGATAAATTCCTCACGTCAATAAATTTATTTTAGAATTTTTGGGGTTCCAGATCTTGCGTTAGCTACAGATTATTACAGACCGTTCTATTTTTGACAGATTCTGTTTTCCGTGTGTTGTTTGCTTATTTTGATGAATCTATGGCTAGTAAAATAGTTTATAAACCATAGAGAAGTTGGAATACAGTAGTTTTAACACCAATATAAATAAAGAATGAGTTCATTACAGTACCTTGAAGTGGTGTTTTGTTTTCTTTCGCTAACGGAGCTCACGAGATTTTCTACTTTAAGTTTTGTGTTGTGAAGTTTTCAAGTTTTGGGTAAAAGATTTGATGGATTATGGAAAAAGGAGTGTTAAGAGACTAAGCTTGGGGATTCCCATGGCACCCCAAGATAATCTAAGGACACATAAAAGCCAAAGCTTGGGGATGCCCCAGAAGGCATCCCCTCTTTCGTCTACTTCTATCGGTAACTTTACTTGGAGCTATATTTGTATTTACCACATGATATGTGTTTTGCTTGGAGCATCTTGTATTATTTGAGTTTTTATTAGTTAGTTTTCCACAATCATCCTTGCTGCACACACCTTTTTGAGAGAGACACACATGATTCGGAAATTGTTAGAATACTCTATGTGCTTCACTTATATCTTTTTGAGTTATATAGTTTTTGCTCTAGTGCTTCACTTATATCTTTTAGAGCATGATGGTGGATTTATTTGAAGGAAATATGCCCTAGAGGCAATAATAAAGTTATTATTTATTTCCTCATATCATGATAAATGTTTATTATTCATGCTAGAATTGTATTATCCGGAAACATAATACTTGTGTGAATACATAGACAAACTAAACATCACTACTGTGCCTCTACTTGACTAGCTCGTTAATCAAAGATGGTTATGTTTCCTAACCATAGACATGTGTTGTCATTTGATTAACGGGATCACATCATTAGGAGAATGATGTGATTGACATGACCCATTCCATTAGCTTAGCACCCGATCGTTGATCTGAATGACATGACCCATTCCATTAGCTTAGCACCCGATCGTTTAGTATGTTGCTATTGCTTTCTTCATGACTTATACATGTTCCTATGACTATGAGATTATGCAACTCCCGTTTGCCGGAGGAACACTTTGGGTGCTACCAAACGTCACAACGTAATTGGGTGATTATAAAGGAGCATTATATGTGTCTCCAAAGGTACATGTTGGGTCGGCGTATTCGAGATTAGGATTTGTCACTCCGATTGTCGGAGAGGTATCTCTGGGCCCTCTCGGTAATACACATCACATAAGCCTTGCAAGCATTACAACTAATATGTTAGTTGTGAGATGATGTATTACGGAACGAGTAAAGAGACTTGCCGGTAACGAGATTGAACTAGGTATTGGATACCGACGATCGAATCTCGGGCAAGTAACATACCGATGACAAAGGGAACAACGTATGTTGTTATGCGGTCTGACCGATAAAGATCTTCGTAGAATATGTAGGAGCCAATATGGGCATCCAGGTCCTGCTATTGGTTATTGACCAGAGACGTGTCTCGGTCATGTCTACATTGTTCTTGAACCGTAGGGTCCGCACGCTTAACGTTACGATGACAGTTATTATGAGTTTATGCATTTTGATGTACCGAAGATTGTTCGGAGTCCCGGATGTGATCATGGACATGACGAGGAGTCTCGAAATGGTCGAGACATAAAGATTGATATTGGATGACTATATTCGGACACCGGAAGGGTTCCGGGAAGTTTCGGATAAAACCGGAGTGCCGGGGGTTACCGGAACCCCCCGGGGGGTTAATGGGCCTTATGGGCCTAATGTGGAGAAGAGGAAGGGGCTGCCAGGGCAGGCCGCGCGCCCCCTCTCCCCCTAGTCCGAATTGGACAAGGAGGGAGGGGCGGCGCCCCCCCTTTCCTTTCTCCCTCCACCTCTCCTAGTTGGACAAGGAACGGGAGGGGAGTCCTACTCCCGGTAGGAGTAGGACTCCTCCTGCGCCCTCCTCTAGGCCGGCCGCACCCCCCCTTGGATCCTTTATATACGGAGGCAGGGGGGCACCTAGAGACACACAAGTTGATCCTCGTGATCGTTCCTTAGCCGTGTGCGGTGCCCCCTCCACCATATTCCACCTCGGTCATATTGTAGTGCTTAGGCGAAGCCCTGCGACGGTAGAACATCAAGATCGTCACCACGCCGTCGTGCTGACGGAACTCCCCGACGCTTTGCTGGATCGGAGCCCGGGGATCGTCATCGAGCTGAACGTGTGCCAAGAACTCGGAGGTGCCGGAGTAACGGTGCTTGGATCGGTCGGATCGGGAAGACGTACGACTACTTCCTCTACGTTGCGTCAACGCTTCCGTTGCGTCTACGAAGGGTACGTAGACAACACTCTCCCCTCTCGTTGCTATGCATCACCATGATCTTGCGTGTGCGTAGGAATTTTTTTGAAATTACTACGTTCCCCAACAGTGGCATCCGAGCAAGGTTTATATGTGTTGATGTTATATGCACGAGTAGAACACAAGTGAGTTGTGGGCGATATAAGTCATACTGCTTACCAGCATGTCATACTTTGGTTCGGCGGTATTGTTGGATGAAGCGGCCCGGACCGACATTACGCGTACGCTTACGCGAGACGTTCTCCCGACGTGCTTTGCACAGGTGGCTTGCGGGTGACAGTTTCTCCAACTTTAGTTGAACCGAGTGTGGCTACGCCCGGTCCTTGCGAAGGTTAAAACAGCACCAACTTGACAAACTATCGTTGTGGTTTTGATGCGTAGGTAAGATTGGTTCTTGCTTAAGCTCGTAGCAGCCACGTAAAACTTGCAACAACAAAGTAGAGGACGTCTAACTTGTTTTTGCAGGGCATGTTGTGATGTGATATGGTCAAGACGTGATGAGATATAAGTTGTTGTATGAGATGATCATGTTTTGTTGAAGTTATCGGCAACTGGCAAAATCCTTATGGTTGTCTCTCTATTGCATAAGATGCAAGCGCCAATAATTGCTTTACTTTATCGCTATGCGATAGCAATAGTTGCAAGAGCAATTGTTGGCGAGACGACCACGTGACGACACATTGATATAGATCAAAGATGATGGAGATCATGGTGTCATGCCGGTGACGATAGAGATCATGACAGTACTTTGGAGATGGAGATCAAAGGCGCAAGATGATGATGGCCATATCATGTCACATATTTTGATTGCATATGATGTTTATCTTTTATACATCTTATTTTGCTTAGTTTGACGGTAGCATTTTAAGATGATCTCTCACTAATTATCAAGAAGTGTTCTCCCTGAGTATGCACCGTTGCGAAAGTTCTTCATGCTGAGACACCACGTGATGATCGGGTGTGATAGGCTCTACGTTCAAATACAACGGATGCAAAACAGTTGCACACGCGGAATACTCAGGTTATACTTGACGAGCCAAGCATATACAGATATGGCCTCGGAACACGGAGACCGAAAGGTCGAGCGTGAATCATATAGTAGATATGATCAACATAGTGATGTTCACCAATGAAACTACTCCATCTCACGTGATGATCGGACATGGTTTAGTTGATTTGGATCACGTGATCACTTAGAGGATTAGAGGGATGTCTATCTAAGTGGGAGTTCCTAAGTAATATGATTAATTGAACTTAAATTTATCATGAACTTAGTCCTGGTAGTATTTTGCAAATCATGTCGTAGATCAATAGCTCGCGTTGTTGCTTCCCTGTGTTTATTTTGATATGTTCCTAGAGAAAATTGTGTTGAAAGATGTTAGTAGCAAAGATGCGGATTGGATCCGTGATCTGAGGTTTATCCTCATTGCTGCACAGAAGAATTATGTCCTTGATGCACCGCTAGGTGACGGACCTATTGCAGGAGCAGATGCAGACGTTATGAACGTTTGGCTAGCTCAATATGATGACTACTTGATAGTTTAGTGCACCATGCTTAATGGCTTAGAATCGGGACTTCAAAGACGTTTTGAACGTCATGGAACATATGAGATGTTCCAGGAGTTGAAGTTAATATTTCAAGCAAATACCCGAGTTGAGAGATATGAAGTCTCCAACAAGTTCTATAGCTAAAAGATGGAGGAGAATCGCTCAACTAGTGAGCATGTGCCCAGATTGTCTGAGTACTACAATCGCTTGAATCAAGTGGGAGTTAATCTTCCAGATAAGATAGTGATTGACAGAATTCTCTAGTCACCATCACCAAGTTAGTAAAACTTCGTGATGAACTATGATATGCAAGGGATAACGGAAACGATTCCCAAGCTCTTCGTAATGCGGAAATTGATAAAGGTAGAAATCGAAAAAAAACATCAAGTGTTGATGGTAGACAAGACCACTAGTTTCAAGAAAAGGGCCGAGGGAAGAAGGGGAACTTCAAGAAGAACAGTAAGCAAGTTGCTGCTCAAGTGAAGAAGCCCAAGTCTGATTCTAAGCCTGAGACTAAGTGCTTCTACTGCAAAGGGACTGATCACTGGAAGCGGAACTCCCCCAAGTGATTGGCAGATAAGAAGGATGGCAAAGTGAACACAAGTATATTTGATATACATGTTATTGATGTGTACTTTACTAGTGTTTATAGCAACCCCTCAGTATTTGATACTAGTTCAGTTGCTAAGATTAGTAACTCGAAACGGGAGTTGCAGAATAAACAGAGACTAGTTAAGGGTGAAGTGACGATGTGTGTTGGAAGTGGTTCCAAGATTGATATGATCATCATCGCACACTCCCTATACTTTCGGGATTAGTGTTGAACCTAAATAAGTGTTATTTGGTGTTTGCGTTGAGCATGAATATGATTTGATCATGTTTATTGTCAATACGGTTATTCATTTAAGTAAGAGAATAAATTGTTGTTTTGTTTACATGAATAAAACCTTATATGGTTACACACCCAATGAAAAAGTTCGTTGGATCTCGATCGTAGTGATACACATATATCATAATATTGAAACCAAAAGATGCAAAGGTTAATAATGATAGTGCAACTTATTTGTGGCACTGCCGTTTAGGTCATATTGGTGTAAAGCGCATGAAGAAACTCCATGCTGATGGGATTTTGGAATCACTTGATTATGAATCACTTGGTGCTTGCGAACCATGCCTATGGGCAAGATGACTAAAGACTCCGTTCTCCGGAACAATGGAGCGAGCAACTGACTTATTGGAAATAATACATACTGATGTATGCGATCCGATGAGTGTTGAGGCTCGCGGCGGGTATCGTTATTTTCTGACCTTCACAGATGATTTGAGCAGATATGGGTATATCTACTTGATGAAACATAAGTCTGAAACATTTGAAAAGTTTAAAGAATTTCAGAGTGAAGTGGAAAGTCATCGTGACAAGAAAATAAAAGTTTCGACGATATGATCGCAGAGGTAAAATATTTGATTTACGAGTTTGGTCTTCAATTAAAACAATGTGAAATAGTTTCACTACTCACGCCACCTGGAACACCATAGTGTAATGGTGTGTCCGAACGTCATAACCGTACTTTATTAGATATTGTGCGATCTATGATGTCTCTTTTCGATCTACCACTATCGTTTTGGGGTTATGCATTAGAGATAGCTGCATTCACGTTAAATAGGGCACCATCTAAGTCCGTTGAGATGACACAATCTGAACTGTGGTTTGGCAAGAAACCAAAGTTGTCGTTTCTTAAAGTTTGGGGTTGTGATGCTTATATGAAAAGGTTTCATCCTAATAAGCTCAAACCCAAATCGGAGAAATATGTCTTCATAGGATACCCAAAGGAGACTGTTGGGTACACCTTCTATCACAAATCCGAAGGCAAGACTTTTGTTGCTAAATTCGGAGTTTTTCTAGAGAAGGAGTTTCTCTCGAAAGAAGTGAGTGGGAGGAAAGTAGAACTTGATGAGGTAACTGTACCTGCTCCCTTATTGGAAAGTAGTTCATCACAGAAATCTGTTCCTATGACTACTACACCAATTAGTGAGGAAGCTAATGATGATGATCATGTAACTTCAGATCAAGTTACTACCAAATCTCGTAGGTAAACCAGAGTGAGATCCACACCAAAATGGTACGGTAATCCTATTCTGGAAGTCATGTTACTAGACCATGACGAACTTGGGAACTATGAGGAAGCAATGATGAGCCCAGATTCCGCGAAATGGTTTGAGGCCATGAAATCTGAGATATGATCCATGTATGAGAACAAAGTATGGACTTTGGTTGACTTGCCCGATGATCGGTGAGACATTGAGATTAAATGGATCTTCAAGAGAAGACGGACGCTGATAGTAGTGTTACTATCTACAAAGCTAGAATTGTCGCAAAAGGTTTTCGACAAGTTCAAGGTGTTGACTACGATGAGAGTTTCTCACTCGTATCTATGCTTAAGTCTGTCCGAATCATGTTAGCAATTGCCGCATTTTATGAAATCTGGCAAATGGATAAACAAAACTGCATTCCTTAATGGATTTACTAAAGAAGAGTTGTATATGATGCAACTAGAAGGTTTTGTCGATCCTAAAGGTGTTAACTAAATATGCAAGCTCCAGCGATCCATCTATGGACTGGTGCAAGAATCTCGGAGTTGGAATATACGCTTTGATAAGTTGATCAAAGCATATAGTTTTATACAGACTTGCGGTGAAGCCTGTATTTACAAGAAAGTGAGTGGGAGCACTACAGCATTTCTGATAAGTATATGTGAATGACATATTGTTGATCGGAAATAATGTAGAATTATTCTGCAAAGCATAAAGGAGTGTTTGAAAGGAGTTTTTCAAAGAAAGACCTCGGTGAAGCTGCTTACATATTAAGCATCAAAATCTATAGAGATAGATCAAGACGCTTGATAAGTTTTTTCAATGAGTACATACCTTGACAATATTTTGAAGTAGTTCAAAATGGAACAGTCAAAGAAAGAGTTCTTGGCTGTGTTACAAGGTATGAAATTGAGTAAAGACTCAAAGCCCGACCACGGCAGAAGATAGAAAGAGAATCAAAGTCATTCCATATGCCTCAGCCATAGGTTCTGTAAAGTATGCCATGATGTGTGCCAGATCTATTGTATACCCTACACTGTGTTGAGCAAGGGAGTACAATAATGATCTAAGAGTAGATCACTGGACAGCGGTCAAAATTATCCTTAGTGGAATAAGGAAATATTTCTCAATTATGGAGGTGACAAAAAGGTTCGTCGTAAAAAGTTACGTCGATGCAAGTTTTGACACAGATCTGGATGACTCTAAGTCTCGATCTAGATACATATTGAAAGTGGGAGCAATAAGCTAGAGTAGCTCCGTGCAGAGCATTGTTGACATAGAAATTCGCAAAATACTTACGGATCTGAATGTGTACGGATCTATATGTGACAGACCCGTTGACTAAAATTATCTCACAAGCAAAACATGATCACACCTTAGTACTCTTTGGGTGTTAATCACATAAATGATGTGAACTAGATTATTGACTCTAGTAAACCCTTTGGGTATAGGTCACATGACGATGTGAACTATGGGTGTTAATCACATGGTGATGTGAACTCTTAGTGTTGAATCACATGGTGATGTGAACTAGATTATTGACTCTAGTGCAAGTGGGAGACTGAAGGAAATATGCCCTAGAGGCAATAATAAAGTTATTATTTATTTCCTTATATCATGATAAATGTTTATTATTCATGCTAGAATTGTATTAACCGGAAACATAACACATGTGTGAATACATAGACAAACAGAGTGTCACTAGTATGCCTCTACTTGACTAGCTCGTTAATCAAAGATGGTTATGTTTCCTAACCATGGACAAAGAGTTGTTATTTGATTAACGGGATCACATCATTAGGTGAATGATCTGATTGACATGACCCATTCCATTAGCTTAGCACCCGATCATTTAGTATGTTGCTATTGCTTTCTTCATGACTTATACATGTTCCTATGACTATGAGATTATGCAACTCCCGTCTGCCGGAGGAACACTTTGTGTGCTACCAAACGTCACAACGTAAATGGGTGATTATAAAGGTGCTATACAAGTGTCTCCAAAGGTACATGTTGGGTTGGCGTATTTCGAGATTAGGATTTGTCACTCCGATTGTCGGAGAGGTATATCTGGGCCCTCTCGGTAATGCACATCACTTAAGCCTTGCAAGCATTGCAACTAATGAGTTAGTTGCGAGATGATGTATTACGGAACGAGTAAAGAGACTTGCCGGTAACGAGATTGAACTAGGTATTGAGTTGAGATACCGACGATCGAATCTCGGGCAAGTAACATACCGATGACAAAGGGAACAACGTATGTTGTTATGCAGTCTGACCGATAAAGATCTTCGTAGAATATGTAGGAGCCAATATGGGCATCCAGGTCCCGCTATTGGTTATTGACCGGAGACGTGTCTCGGTCATGTCTACATTGTTCTCGAACCGTAGGGTCCGCACGCTTAAGGTTTCGATGATAGTTATATTATGAGTTTATGAGTTTTGATGTACCGAAGGAGTTCGGAGTCCCTGATGAGATCGGGGACATGACGAGGAGTCTCGAAATGGTCGAGACGTAAAGATCGATATATTGGACGACTATATTCGGACATCGGAAAGGTTCCGAGTGATTCGGGTATTTTTCGGAGTACCGGAGAGTTACGGGAATTCGCCGGGAGAAGTATTGGGCCTTATTGGGCCATACGGGAAAGAGAGAGGGGCTGCCTAGGGCAGGCCGTGCGCCCCCCCAAGGCCTAGTCCGAATTGGACTAGGGGGAGGGGCTGCGCCCCTTCCTTGTTTCCTACTCCTACTACATGGAAGGACTCCTAGTTGGACTAGGAAAGGGGGAATCCTACTCCCGGTGGGAGTAGGACTCCCCTAGGGCGTGCCATAGAGAGGGACGGCCCTCCCCTCCTCCACTCCTTTATATACGGGGGCAGGGGGCACCCCATAGACACACAAGTTGATCTTTGTGATCGTTCCTTAGCCGTGTGCGGTGCCCCCCTCCACCATATTCCACCTCGGTCATATTGTAGCGGTGCTTAGGCGAAGCCCTGCGACGGTTGAACATCAAGATCGTCACCACGCCGTCGTGCTGACGGAACTCCTCCCCGATGCTTTGCTGGATCGGACCCCGGGGAGCGTCATCGAGCTGAACGTGTGCCAAGAACTCGGAGGTGCCGGAGTAACGGTGCTTGGATCGGTTGGACCGGGAAGACGTACGACTACTTCCTCTACGTTGCATCAACGCTTCCGTTGTCGATCTACAAGGGTACGTAGATCACACTCTCCCCTCTCATTGCTATGCATCACCATGATCTTGCGTGTGCGTAGGAATTTTTTTGAAATTACTACGTTCCCCAACACAAAAGGACTCGCCGTCGTCTCACTGACATGTTGGAATGGGGCCACATGTCAACGAAACATGGTGTGTAATTTCTCGTGCAAAATGTGATCTGGTCGCATTGGCCCGAGGTGCCGCATTAGTTATCGACCTTTATTTTTTTAATGGTGTGCCGTTCAGTTTTGAAGCATGACTAACTGGTACTGTTTGCAGAGAAAATATAAACTACTCTACCACTACTCCACCTCTAGTACTAGTAGTGTAAAAAAGATATATAGGCTAGAGCTTCAGAGCTTTCTTGCTAAGGGCTGCCCACTTGCTTCTCACACTATCACCCTCTCTCCAGATCTAAAAAGACGGCCTCTCTCTCCCTCCTCACCGGTGGTCAAAGATCCATCGGGGAAGAAAAGGACATGCAGCGTTGACACAGTTGTAAGTGGCGAGCGAGGTCTCGCACTGATGACATGGCCGTCCTCTCAGACCTAGCGCCCGCGCGGGATGGCCTCCATCCCCAAGCTCGCTGTCGTAGTGCGTGCGGAGGACGACGACCACGAGCGAAGCCACTTCCTGCCGATCCCTCAGGTATGCTACCTCTTTTCGAACCATACCCTTGTTCTATTGCCCATCTGCCACGTCACTGCATGTGGATATTTTTCCACTCCACCATCTTCCAAATTTCCTATCCTCTACTCTGCTGGTCACGCAGACGAAAACCTTAATTTGCACTATTAACGGAAACCCTACTTCATGCAGACTAATCCATGTCTGGGTTGAATAAGGAAAGGAAGGGAGATTGTACTGTCCAAGAGAGTAGGCATCAAACCCGCATCTAGGTTGAAAAGGGGAAAATCAGTAGCTAAGGAACGAGTCTCGTGTCTCTTGGTTGAAGAAGGGTAGAAAGGCATGACAACGCAATAGAGAATGACCAGGTTGATCGATTTGTTGTCCTCACATAGGAAAAAGGTGGCTAAAGAGAACAAAAATGGGACGTAATCCACATATGCTGCCTGGATATTTGTTGCTCTGGGCAACCATATGTAACACCCTGTATGTAACTTGCCATATTTGTATTCCAACTCTTGCCATTTCCGGCACTAAGTTATGATATTTCCTCGTTGTCGGGTTTTTGTCTTCGTGTTTTTTTGTCGTTGTCAGGCATCTCATATCATGTCATCATGTGCATCTCATTTGCATACGTGTTCATCTCATGCATCCGAGCATTTTCCCCGTTGTCCGTTTTGCATTCTGGCGCTCCTATGTCCTCCGGTGTCCCTTTCTACCTCTTTTCGTGTGCAGGTATTAAAAGTTGTCGGATTGGACCGAGACTTGCCAAGCGGCCTTGGTTTACTACCGGTAGACTGCCTGTCAAGTTTCGTGCCATTTGGACTTCTTTTGATACTCCAACGGCTAACCGAGGAACCGGAAAGGCCTTGTGTGTGTTGCAGCCCAACACCTCTCCAAAGTGGCCCAAAACCTACCTAAACCCCTTCCATCATCTAGTCCGTTCGATCATGATCGCGTGGCCGAAAACCGTGCTCAATTTGGAGCCTCCTAGTTCCTCCTACCTATAAAAAGGCCACACCCCAAAAATTTCGGATCATTCCACCCTAACCCTAGCCCCGCTCCTCATCCGCGCGCCGGACGTGTCCGCCGGCACCGGACACGCCCCGCCACCGCCGCTTCTGGCGTATCCGGAGCCGCCACATGTTGCCTCCACCATCGCCCCGCCGCGGCCCGCCGAAACCCACGGTCGGCCCCCGCGGCCCATCGCGTGCGCCGCCGCCGCCCGCCTGCCCTGCCGCCCGGTTCCCTCGTCGCCGCCGCCCGAAGACCGTGCCGGCGAGCGTCGCTCCACCGCGCCGGCGACCGCCCAGCTCCGTCGCCCGGGTCGCCGCCCCGCCGTCGACCTCCGCCGCCCACGCCGCCTCACCGCCGCCTCGCCGCTCCATCGCGACCACCTCGCCGTCTGGCGAGCTCCTCACCACCCCGGCCTCTCCTCCGGCCCCCTCGAAGCTCCGGCCACCACGACCACAACTCTGGCAAAGCTCTGGTGTACCTCGACTTCCATGCCCGATCCGGATCTGGATCTGGAAAACCTAGCTCGGGTTGACTTTTTGCCTCCGTTTCAGTATTTTTGCATATCTTCATTGCATCATAACTCTGCAACCGTGGCTCCGTTTTGGGCGTGTAGCATATCAAATTGTTCGCCTCAACGAGTACTTCATTTCATCTCATTGCATAATGTTCATTTGAGCTCATCTTGATGCCCTAAATGCTGTTGCAAGAGTGCTGGTTTATATTAGTTTCAGATTCTTATCAGTAATTGGACATTTGTCTTTTTTGCCATGATTGACGTGTGCCTCCTATGTACTTGAGCCCTACATGTGTTTTGAAGTATGCCATGCCATCTTTACAGGGGTGTATTCCATGTATTTTTGTGATCTTTGTGGTGACTAGCACAAGCATGCAAAGTAGCTCTCGCAATGTTGCTGATTTCAGGGACTTAGAAATCTTCTAAGTCTTTGCCCTGTTAATATTTTTATGCCATGTAATCATGTTGCTACTGAGTGATCCATGCCTCTTTTGAGCATGATCAGTAAGGATGTTTTGTAGATATTGTGGTGCTATATCCATCCATGTCTTTGTTTGCATTATGGAGCACCCTAGATTGACTCAATCGAGCTCCCCTTTTGCTATAAAATGTTCCTGGCAGATTGTTTACGTGTTAAGCATTTTTGCCTAGGTTGTTGTAGTTGATCCATGCATGCTATGAGGTTGTTCTTGCCATGTTTAGCTTATATGTCATGTCTACATGCTGGGTGTATGCTTAGTTTGTCATGCAATGCCTTGTGGTGAGTGCATCGAGCTCGTAAACATGCCTACTTGATATCTGTTTTGGCATGTTCCAGTTTTCTACTAAGTCTGAATCTGTTAACGATAAATGCTATGTTCACATGGTTGCCATTGTATTTTCTGATCCCTTTTGGCTTATGGTCGGTAAGGGACTTTTGTTGTATGCTTTGAGTAGCTTCATGTCATGCCTTTCTTTTCCATGATATGTTCCTGTAGCATGTTGTTATCGTGCTCTAAACATTGCTTCCTGATGTTAAATTCCTGACTTGTTGTTATTTTCACTAAGTCTGTAACCTGTTATCTTTTGCACTTTTGTCATGCTTGTTTGAACCTGCCATTCAGTGAATTAGCCGTAGCTCAGTGTTCATCTTTTCCCAAGCATCTTGAGTGGATCCCTGCCATGTATTTTGTTGCTATGTTAGAGTGTTGTAGCTTGTTCTTCTTGATGCATTTAGATGGCCTTGTGTTGTTAATCGCAGATCGGTGCCATATTTGTTTTGCTTGTCATTTCCAAACCGTGCATCCGATTCCGGTGATCTTTATATTGATTTCGTCCGAAATCAACTCCCCTTTCCAGTGGCACTCTTGGTTTTTCCAAGTTGAGGCCAGGTTCAATCTTTCCTTTCCGAAGCATGCATATGCATCGCATATCGCATCCCGCATATCATGCCATGTTTTGCATCATGTTGCTTGTGCATTGCACGTGGTTGATTGTGTCTCCCTTTGCTTGTGTTCTTGCTTTGGGTAGAGCCGGGAGACGAGTACGTGATCGAGGAGCCCGTTGAGTACGTTTACGAGGATCAAGCTAACGTCAACTCGGAGAACTTTGCAGGCAAGATGACCATACCCTCGAAATCAATTCTATCTTTGCTTGCTAGATGCTCGCTCTATTGCTATGCCTATGCTACGATACCTACCACTTGCTTATCATGCCTTCCATACTGCCATGTCAAACCTCTAACCCACCATGTCCTAGCAAACCGTTGTTTGGCTATGTTATCGTTTTGCTCAGCCCCTCTTATAGCGTTGCTAGTTGCAGGTGAAGAGTGGAGTTTGTTCCTTGTTGGAACATGTTTATTGTTGGGATGTCATTATTATATCTTGTATACTTTAATGCATCTATACACTTGGTAAAGGATGGAAGGCTCGGCCTTATGCCTGGTGTTTTGTTCCACTCTTGCCGCCCTAGTTTCCGTCAGACCGGTGTTATGTTCCTTGATTTTTGTGTTCCTTACACGGTTGGGTTATAATGGGAACCCCTTGACAGTTCGCCTTGAATAAAACTCTTCCAGCAATGCCCAACATTGGTTTTACCATTTGCCACCTAGCCTTTTCCCTTGGGTTTCACGGACTCAAGGGTCATCTTTATTTTTAAACCCCCGGGCCAGTGCTCCTCTGAGTGTTGGTCCAAACTGAGCTGCCTACGGGGCCACCTCGGGGAAACTTGAGGGTTGGTTTTACTCGTAGCTAGTCTCATCCGTTGTTCCCTGAAAACGAGATATTTGTAGCTCCTATCGGGATTTGTCGGCAAATTCGGGTGGCTTTGCTGGTTTAGTTTTACCATTGTCGAGATGTCTTGTAACCGGGATTCCGAGTCTGATCGAATTGTCTTGGGAGAAGGAATATCCTTCGTTGACCGTGAGAGCTTGTGATGGGCTAAGTTGGGACACCCCTGCAGGGTTTTGAACTTTCGAAAGCCGTGCCCGCGGTTATGGGCAGATGGGAATTTGTTAATGTCCGATTGTAGAAAACCTTAAACTTAACTTAATTAAAACGAATCAATAGAGTGTGTGGCCGTGATGGTCTCTTTTCGGCGGAGTCCGGGAAGAGAACACGGCCTCGTGTTATGCTTGAACATAGGTTGTTCTAGGATCACTTCTTGATCATAGTTTATCGATCGTGCCTTTTGCCTCTTCTTCTCGCTCTCATTTGCGTATGTTAGCCACCATATATGCTAGTGCTTGCTGCAGCTCCACCTCATACTTTTACCCTACCTATAAGCTTAAATAGTCTTGATCGCGAGGGTGTGAGATTGCTGAGTCCCCGTGACTCACAGATTACTTCCAAAACCAGATGCAGGGACCGATGATACTGCACCAGGAGATTTGAGTGAGCTCAAGTGGGAGTTCGATGAGGACTCAGGACGATACTACGTTTCTTTTCCAGACGATCAGTAGTGGTGCCCAATTGGGGCGATCGGGAACTTTGTTGCATTTGGGGTTGTCTTTATTTTGGTTCCGTAGTCGGACCTTGATTGTATCTGGATGAATGTAATGATATGTATGCTATTGTGTGACGTGGCGAGTGTAAGCCAACTATGTTCCTCTTTTCCTTATTCATTACATGGGTTGTGTGAAGATTGCCCCACTTGCGACAGTGCTTACAATGCGGTTATGCCTCTAAGTCGTGCTTCGACACATGGGAGATATAGCCGCATCGTGGGCGTTACAAGTTGGTAATCAGAGCCTTCCCCGACTTAGGAGCCCCCTGCTTGATTGAATCGCTGGCGTTGTTGAGTCTAGAAAAATGTTTTGAGTCATTTATGATTATATATATCGGAGAGTAGGATTCTTTTTACTCCTCAGTCCCTTCGTCGCTCTGGTGAGGAATCCTGACGTAGAGTTTTGACTCTTCTCTTCTCAAATTTCACTAACAAAATTAGGATCACGCGGGTATCTTGGAATCGTTTCGATGGTTTTGTGACGAGAACATTGTTCTTGGTGCCTCCTGGCATTTAGTGGTTGTGGCAGTGTCCCGGGGAGTTGAGCTCCAAGGTGTTGTCGTCACAATTTTATCATTGCAGTTCTGGAATACCTGAGTTTCGCCGACATCGAATATCTCTTTTATGCAGTTGTTGGTGAGATAACCTCGATACCACCCAGTACTGGGGTGGGAGTTCGGGAGTATCGCCATAACTCGTATAACGGATGCTTTTCGAAGGTTGAGGTAAATGATTTTGGAAGGTTTCTTGGTTATGTGTTGAAGGATGGATACAGCTGGATGTAGGATTTGCTAGCTTTGGGTGAGATATTATGTTTCCCCTGTATCCCCAACACCTGATTGCATAACCGGAAAGGTTAGGGAGTTTCATAGGTGGGAATTCATGTAGCTCTAGAATTTTTTCCACAGATATTTGGTTTGTGATTGGGTAATCCTCACCAAGTATTTGTTCTTGTCTGTACCTTGTTGTTTTATTCTTCTACCTCTATCTACGTGGCTTCTCAATTTATGGAAGTGTGACCATTTCTATTGGAATGCATTCGTTCATTTTGTTCGGATGTTAAGACTATATGTTGCAATTTCGATCCTTTTGAATCAGCTTGAATATATGCCTGTCAAGTTGCTAACGGATGTCACCCTCTTCAGGATGGCTCCTCCAACGCGTCAGAATCCTGAACCGCCACCACCACTGTGATAGCCTGGCTTATTAGGGATGATAGACTACTCATATCAATAAGGAATTCCTTCTTTTCCGGGAGCCCATTCGGACAGAACTCCAAAGTTAAGCGTGCTCAGCTTGGAGTAGTGTCAGGATGGGTGACCGACCGGGAAGTTGCTCCCGGGTGCGCACGAGTGAGGACAAAGTGCGCAGAAAAGACTAGTATTGATCTGTGGGGCCAGTCTAGATCCCGCCAGGAGTAACGACCACCGGCGGGTGTGTCCGGGGCGTTACAAGTTGGTATCAGAGCCAGTCCCTCGCAGTTACATGGATGGTTGCGGACAGGTGCGTGGTCATGTTTTTCATGACGTTTGTGACCCATCGTGGCACCCGGCATGGCACCGGACTGGATGCACAGATGTATGTGCCAAGAGGGAACGTTCCTGTGGCCCGACGAGGACGTCAGTTCCTCTGAGTGGGGGTGTATGTGATAGACTGGCTTATTAGGGATGATAGACTACTCATATCAATAAGGAATTCCTTCTTTTCCGGGAGCCCATCCGGACAGAACTGCCAAGTTAAGCGTGCTCAGCTTGGAGTAGTTTCAAGATGGGTGACCGACCGGGAAGTTGCTCCCGGGTGCGCACGAGTGAGGACAAAGTGCACAGAAAAGACTAGTATTGATCTGTGGGGCCAGTCTAGATCCCGCCAGGAGTAACGACCACCGGCGGGTGTGTCCGGGGCGTTACAACACCTCCACCACCGGAGGCATGGCAAGTTGTGATGGCCGCTACCAATGCCAACATGCAGCTGATCATGCAACCCTTGCAAGAGCGCAACCAAGGGAATCAAGGCCATGGCAACAATCAGAATCAGTTTGCTACACTCAACCAGTTCCTTGCTAACCAGCCAAAGACCTTCAGCAACTGTGTCGAGGAAACAGACGCTGATGATTGGCTCGTGGATATCTGCAAGCATTTCAAGTGCAGCAACGTTAGGCCTGAGGACTTTGTCAAGTTTGCCTCGTTCCAGCTCAGAGACCAAGCTGCAGAATGGTATCAGCAATACAAAGATTCTAGAGGAGGTCGTGTGATTACCTGGGATGAATTCCGTCAAGACTTCAAAGCTCACCACATTCCTCAGAGTGTTGTTGAGAGCAAGTGTGAGGAGTTCCGCAATCTGAAGCAAGGCAGCTTGTCTGTTTACCAGTATAACATCGTGTTCCAGAAGCTAGCTCGTTTTGCTAAGCAAGACATCCCTGACGAGAAGAGCATGATTTATCAGTTCATAGGTGGCCTCAGAGAAGATCTCCAACTAGCTCTTGTGCTTTTCGAGCCGCAGAAGTACGATGAGTTTTACAACATGGCACTGAAACAAGAGACTGCTCAACTCAAGTGTGATGCTTCCAAGAAGCGAGTCAGGGATGCAACTCCTTCTTCCTCAACTCAAGTGGCAACTAAGCAGCAAAAGTATTGGTTGCCACCTCCTCCTCCGTTCCGTCAGCCTTATCAGCAGAAGAGCAAAGGTGGCAATGGATCTTCCCACCCAACCAACCCAGGCTTTCAGAACAAGACTTTGTCTCATGCTCCAAGATCAAGTGCGACGTATCACCGTCCGCTCTTGGAGGTCACGTGCAACAAGTGTCAGCAGAAGGGTCACTATGCCAACAAATGCTTCAATCAGAGGCGTCTTCCTCCTCCTGTGAGATCTGCCAGTACCGCAGTGGTCAAGCATAATCCCAAGCACGCCAAGGTCAACTTGTTGAACGCAGCTCGGGCCGAGGACTCGTCAGATGTGATTATGGGTAACCTTCCTATTAACGATGTTCCTGCAAAAGTTCTTTTTGACTCTGGTGCATTGCATTCTTTCATGTCATTCCCATTTGCATCGGAGCACAACTTTGGCACTAAGGCATTACCTGAAGCATTTCAAGTTGTTTCTCTGGCTAAGCGTTTGAGTTCTAGCATGATGGTCCCGGATATTTCTATTATGATGGGCGACTTCAAGTTTCTGGCTTCTCCAATGGTCCTTGGTAACTCGAATATTGATCTTATTCTTGGAATGGACTGGCTTTCTAAGCACAAGTCTTAGCTTGATTGTGTTGCCAGACAGATTCAATTGACACATTCGTCTGAGGATGTAATCGTCTTTGCCGCTCATGATAATACCATTCGACTATTTTCTCTCAATGAGAAGGGCGAGCTGGATGCTATCTCTCAGATCCCAGTCGTTTGTGAGTATCAAGACGTCTTTCCAGAAGAGCTTCCAGGAATGCCTCCGCACCGGCCAGTTGAATTCGTCATCGATCTTGAGCCTGGCACGGAACCTGTTTGCAAACGTCCTTACAAGCTTGGACCTGAAGAGTTGAAGGAGCTGAAGAAACAACTCAATATTCAAGAGCATATGGGTCTCATCCGACCAAGTTCTTCTCCATGGGGTTGTGGTGTTCTTTTCGTCAAGAAGAAGGATGGAACAGACCGACTCTGTGTCAACTACCGTCCATTGAACAAGAAGGCCATAAAGAACAAGTACCCACTTCCCAACATCAATGAGCTTTTCGAACAACTCAAAGGTGCTCAAGTATTCTCCAAGCTTGATCTCCGTATGGGCTATCATCAGATTCGCATTCGTGAAGAAGATATCCCCAAGACAGCATTCAGAACAAGCAATGGTTCATATGAATACACTGTCATGTCTTTCGGCCTTGTTAATGCTCCTCCAACATTCTCTCGCATGATGAACTTCATCTTCAACGCCTACACAAATGACTTCGTCTTGGTCTACCTCGATGACATTTTGGTCTTTTCCAAGAACAAGGAGGATCATGCCAAGCACTTGAGATTGGTTCTGGACAAACTCAGAGAACATCAGTTCTATGCGAAGTTTTCAAAGTGCGAGTTTTGGCTCGATGAGGTTCTCTACCTTGGGCATATCATCTCCGCCAAGGGCATAGCTGTTAATCCTGAGAAGGTGTCTGCAATTGTGAATTGGGAACCACCTCAGAATGTGAAGCAATTCCGCAGCTTCCTTGGGCTCGCAAGCTATTGTCGAATGTTCGTTGAGAACTTCTCTAAGATCGCGAAGCCTCTTTCCAACCTCCTGCAGAAGCATGTGAAGTATGTCTGGTCGTCTGAATGTGACATCACTTTCAACACCCTGAAAGAGAAGTTAGTCACTGCTCCAGTTCTGACTCCTCCTGATGAATCCAAACCGTTCGAGGTTTTCTGTGATGCTTCCCTTCAAGGTCTTGGTGCAGTGTTGATGCAAGAGAAGAAAGTTGTGGACTATACCTCTCGCCAGTTGAAGCCCAACGAAAAGAACTACCCCACTCATGACCTCGAGTTGGCGGCAGTTGTCCATGCTCTTTTAACATGGAGAGATCTCTTGTTGGGAAGGAAAGTGGACATCTTCACTGATCACAAGAGTCTCAAGTACATCTTCACTCAGCCAAACCTCAACCTCAGGCAGACTCGTTGGGTCGAAATGATTCAAGAGTATAATCCGAGTATTGAGTATACTCCAGGCAAGGCCAATGTCATTGCTGACGCATTGAGCAGGAAGGCTTACTGCAACAGTTTGATTATCAAGCCTTACCAACTAGAGCTTTGTGAAGCTTTCCGCAAACTTAATCTCCAAGTTGTTCCTAAAGGATTTCTTGCCAACCTCCAAGCCTCTCCTACTTTGGAAGATCAGATTCATGAGGCTCAACTTCTTGATGCTTTGGTGAAGAAGGTGAAGATTGGGATTTCCAAGAGTCAACCCAAGTACAAGTGCTATCGTCTTGATGAAAAGGATACTCTATTCTTCGAGGATCGCATTGTTGTTCCTAAGGGTGACCTTCATAAAGTCATTATGAACGAGGCTCACAATTCACTCCTCTCTATTCACACTGGAAGTACAAAGATGTACCAGGACCTCAAGCAGTTGTATTGGTGGACTCGAATGAAGCGCGAGATTGCTCAATTCGTGAACGAATGTGATGTCTCTAGAAGAGTGAAAGCAGAACACCAACGACCAGCTGCTCTCCTCCAACCTCTTGCCATTCTAGAATGGAAGTTTGACCATATTGAGATGGACTTCGTGACTGGATTTCCAAAGTCCAAGCGTGGCAATGATGCTATCTTCGTTGTCATCGACAAGCTCACGAAAGTGGCTCATTTTCTTCCTATCAAAGGATCTATCACAGCAGCTCAGTTGGCAGAGCTATATACCTCCAGGATTGTCTCTCTACACGGCATTCTGCAGTTGATATCTTCATATCGTGGTAGCAACTTTACCTCCAAGTTCTGGGATTCTTTTCAGAAGGCCATGGGCACCAACATTCTCTTTAGCACAGCTTTTCATCCTCAAACTAGTGGCCAAGTCGAGCGAGTAAAACAGATTCTTGAAGATATGCTCAGGGCTTGTGTCATCTCTTTCGGTATGAAGTGGGAAGATTGTCTTACATATGCCGAGTTCTCCTATGACAACAGCTTCCAAGCGAGTTTGGGCAAGGCCCCATTCGAGATTCTCTATGGCAGGAAGTGCCGTACTCCTCTTAACTGGTCAGAGACGGGTGAACGCCAACTTCTTGGCAATGACTTGATCACGGAGGCTGAAGAAATGTGCAAAGTCATTCGTGAAAATCTCAAAGTCGCGCAATCACGCCAGAAGAGTTACTATGATAGCAAGCATCGTGACTTGGCTTTCGAGATCGGAGACCATGTCTACCCCCGCGTCTCTCTAATAAAAGGTACTCGTTGCTTCGGTATCAAAGGGAAGCTTGCCCCTAGATACGTGGGTCCTTTCAAGATCATTGGTAAAAGAGGCGATCTCGCCTATCAACTTGAGCTTCCTTAAAACTTTGCAAATGTGCATGACGTGTTTCACTTGTCTCAACTCTGAAAGTGTTTCAAGACTCCTGACCGCACCATCAACTTTGAAGAGATTGATCTCCAAGAAGACCTGTCTTATCATGAGCACCCCGTTACTATTCTTGAAGAAACTGAGCGCAAGACTCGCAACAAGTCTATCAAATTCCTGAAAGTCAAGTGGTCACATCATTCCGACCATGAAGCCACCTGGGAACGCGAGGACCACCTCCGTTCTGAGTACCCGGAGTTTTTCCAATCCTAGATCTCGGGACGAGATCCTTTCGTAGTGGTGGAGTGTTCTAACACCCCGTATGTAACCTGCCATATTTGTATTCCAACTCTTGCCATTTCCAGCACTAAGTTATGATATTTCCTCGTTGTCGGGTTTTTGTCTTCGTGTTGTTTTGTCGTTGTCAGGCATCTCATCTCATGTCAACATGTGCATCGCATTTTGCATACGTGTTCGTCTCATGCATCCGAGCATTTTCCCCGTTGTCCGTTTTGCATTCCGGCGCTCCTATGTCCTCCGGTGTTCCTTTCTACCTCTTTTCGTGTGCGGGTATTAAACGTTCTCGGATTGGACCGAGACTTGCCAAGCATCCTTGGTTTACTACCGGTAGACCGCCTGTCAAGTTTCGTGCCATTTGGACTTCGTTTGATACTCCAATGGTTAACCGAGGAACCGAAAAGGCCTCGTGTGTGTTGCAGCCCAACACCTCTCCAAAGTGGCCCAAAATCCCCCTAAACCCCTTCCATCATCTAGTCCGTTCGATCATGATCGCGTGGCCAAAAACCGTGCTCAATTTGGAGCCTCCTAGCTCCTCCTACCTATAAAAAGGCCACTCCCCCGAAAATTTCAGATCATTCCACCCTAACCCTAGCCCCGCTCCTCATCCGCGCGCCGGACGTGTCCGCCGGCATCGGACACGCCCCGCCGCCGCCGCTTCCGGCGTATTCGGATCCGCCACGTGTCGCCTCCACCATCGCCCCGCCGCGGCCCGCCGAAGCCCATGGCCGGCCCCCGCGGCCCATCGCGCGCACGCCGCCGCCCGCCTGCCCTGCCGCCCAGTTCCCTCGTCGCCGCTGCCCGAAGACCGCGCCGGTGACCGCCCCGCTCCGCCGCCCGGGTCGCCGCCCCGCCGTCGACCTCCCCCGCCCACGCCGCCTCACCGCTCCACCGCGACCACCTCGCCGTCCGGCGAGCTCCTCACCACCTCGGCCTCTCCTCCGGCCCCCTCAAAGCTCCAGCCACCGCGACCACAACTCCGACAAAGCTCCAGTGTACCACGACTTCCGTGCCCGATCCGGGTCTGGATCTGGAAAACCTAGCTCGGGTTGACTTTTTGCCTCCGTTTCAGTATTTTTGCATATCTTCATCGCATCATAACTCTGCAACCGTGGCTCTGTTTTGGGCGTGTAGCATATCAAATTGTTCGTCTCAATGAGTACTTCATTTCATCTCATTGCATCATGTTCATTTGAGCTCATCTTGATGCCCTAAATGCTGCTGCAAGAGTGCTAGCTTATATTAGTTTCAGATTCTTATCAGTAATTTGACATTTGTCATTTTTGCCATGATTGATGTGTGCCTCCTATGTACTTGAGCCCTACATGTGTTTTGAAGTATGCCATGCCATCTTTACAGGGGTGTATTCCATGTATTTTTGTGATCTTTGTGGTGACTAGCACAAGCATGCGAAGTAGCTCTCGCAATGTTGCTGATTTCAGAGACTTAGAAATCTTCTAAGTCTTTGCCCTGTTAATATTTTTATGCCATGTAATCATGTTGCTACTGAGTGATCCATGCCTCTTTTGAGCATGATCAGTAAGGATGTTTTGTAGATATTGTGGTGCTATATCCATCCATGTCTTTGTTTGCATTATGGAGCACCCTAG